>NC_090740.1:99567017-99569517 GCF_036898095.1 Palaemon carinicauda | reverse complement strand
TTGATAAAGCCACTTCGCTGAGTAAAGAGTAAAATATTATGTCGTAAACCCTCCTTGGACCTGAAGTTTCAACAGTCATTCCAGCCAAGTGTCAAATATTTGCTGAACCATAGAAACCAGTTCAGTAATAACTACTGGAACAAGTTTAACATTTACATCGGAAGTAGCACTGACACTGTCATTAAGCAGACTGTAATAGTACCACAGCAACAAACATCGAATAGTCCTCCTTCAAGTATCATGCTAGACGTGCAGAAGGTTGATATTGTTGGTTTTAAGTGTGGCAGGATAGGCCATAACAGTAAGGAATGTTTGTCAAATCAACCGTAAGCAGTTAACCAAGGGATTTAGGATAATTTGACTTTCCAGAATTTGAAGACGAAGAAGCAATCGGGTAAGGACAGAGAGGAAAATAAACCAGATAACATTTACACGATGAACAGAACTAACCCAAACAGCGTGGATGCTTTTAAAATATATATATATATATATATATATATATATATATATATATATATATATATATATATATATATATATATATATATATATATATATATATATATATATATGAAGGTATGTTACCAGCAATAGACGGGAGTGAGCAATCCCTGGTCAGGATATTGCACGACACAGGTTGCAACCATAGTGTGGTGGAGCGAGGAGTATACCTGTTGGCAGTTCTGCGAGTTGGTGACAGGTAATTTTGACTTTCGGTAAAGGAATCACTGTCTGTTGAAGGAGTAGATGCCCTGCTTGGAAATGAGCTATGTGGAGGGCTGTTCGTGCCTTGTCCCATTGCAAAAGAGAAACAATAAAATTTTAGTCCTATGACTGAACTCAAGAAGGTCTACCTGTATCTGTTTCCTAGTTGTGTTACGACTAAGAGTATGAAGAAGAAAATGGCTGCTGAAAAAGAAGAAAATTAACTCGAAGTAGAAATGAACTTGGAGGATTTGTTTATCAAAGAAGAGAAAACCCTTGATGGTATGCAAGAAGAGAACTCCTGAGTAGGCCCAAGCCAAGAGGAAACAGAAGAAATGTACTTGGAAGAAATAGAAAATTCAACATAGGAAAAGGCGGATAGATTGCAACCAAAGGATGCAACGTTAGCAGAGTTATTGTACTGTGTGGTGGACTAGACGGAGGCACAGCAGTCTCTGGCCTGTCTTTATCTTAAGGATGGGTTGCTTATGAAGAAGCATAGACGCGCTGATATCCCTGGGAATGCCGAAAGGGGGATATATCGCCATATATCAATTTCCGCGACATTGAGAAGACACGTGATTGCCGTTGCGCACAAGACGGGACATATGTGGATAAGGAAGACGACAGAGAAAAAAATAAAACACTTTTCCTGGCCTAGCGTGCATAACTACATGTTCCAGTTTTACCGTGCATGTCATGTAAGTCAAATGGCTGGAAAGCCAAACAAGTACATTATAAAAGCTCCCTTACACCCGATAGAAGTTGAAGTAGAACCCTTCAACAATATAATGATCGGCATTGTTGGACTTTACCAAGGATGAAAAAAGGTCACGAATATATGTTAACTTTGATATGTCCAGTGACGAGATACCCAGAAACCATACCTCTCAGGAACATCGATGCCAAAATAATCACCAAGAAGTTACTGGACTTTTTCACTAGGTTTGGTATGCCAGAAATCATTCAAAGTGACAGAGGAACGAATTTACCGTCAAAATAATTTTAGGACATAATGAAACCGTTGGGTGTGAAACAACAACTATCAACTGCTTATCACCTGGAGATCCAAGGTGCACTAGAGAGGTTACATCAAACTCTGTAAAGAGTATGTTAACAAAGTTCTACAACAAACTCTGAAAAGAGTATGTTAACAAAGTTCTACAACAAAACGGGGAATGAATGGGACATCGGACTACTGTTGATGTTATTCCAGGTACATAAGGCTTATCAAGAAAGCATGGTATGTAGCCTGAATGAAATGGTATTTGAACAAGAAGTACGGGGACTGATTAAAGTGTTGAGAGAAAAATGGAAGGGCCGAGAGGAAACGGCTGTGAGACATGTCAAGAATTTTAGGAATAGGATTTGCGAGCTATGAAGATTTTCTCTAGGAAAACTTAAGGTGAGTCAAGGAATAATTAGGAAAAGATACGATATGAAAAGTGAGGACAGACAGTTTTAGATAGGATAACAGGTATTATTTTTCCGGCTGATAAGGATATTCCCATTCATTAACAAGTTTTAAGGATTATTCAAAATTTTAGAGATCAGTGAGCTGACCTACAATATCAAAACCCCTGGATGAAGGAAAAGACAAAGGATAGAAAGTGCATGTCAACCTACTGAAACCCTACTTAAACGAAAACGAGACCGAAGCTTCACAAGTGTGTAGGACGCAAACCATACCATCCACGGAAAACGATATGATATGTGGTATGGTCAGTAAACAAAGGAGTAATTCGTCTATCATTCGGAATTTCGGAGAGAAATTAACTCATTTGGACCAGGAGCA
>NC_090740.1:99554517-99559517 GCF_036898095.1 Palaemon carinicauda | reverse complement strand
AATCACGTGCACATACATGCAAAGATAATTGGATCCACCTACAAAGAAATATCGATAAATATATGCATATACACATATAATGTGGTTCTTTATATACCTTTATAAATATATATATATATATATATATATATATATATATATATATATATATATATATATATATATATATATATATATATATGTATATATATATATATATATATATATATATATATATATATATATATATATATATATATATATATATACATATATATATATATATATATATATATATATATATATATATATATATATATATATATATATATATATATATATTTAAATCCGTATATATTTCATATTATATTTATATATATATATATATATATATATATATATATATATATATATATATATATATATGTGTGTGTGTGTGTGTGTGTATTTATTATAAACATATGTACATGTATATATATATATATATATATATATATATATATATATATATATATATATATATATATATATATATATATATATATATATATGTATATATATATATATATATATATATATATATATATATATATATATATATTATATATATATATATATATATATTTATATATATATATATATATATATATATATATATATATATATATATTATATATATATATATATATTTCATATATGTTGATTCAAGCCACTGATGAGTGCTATTGATCGTTTGCCGATCGCTTTAGCGGATTGGTGTGATGGCGAACAGCGAGTAGCGAGAAGTGTGTAGTATGCCTTCCGATCTAGGAAACCACGGGCAAAGGTCGACCAGTAAATCTGGGTGACGAACTGCCAATAATCGGTTAGCTGGAGATAGTAACTGACAGGCAGAGGAAGGCTGTCTGGTCAGTCAGCAAAGGAAGGTTGGCGATTAATGAGTTGGTGATCGGCTAGGAGGGCCCTGAGAGAGAGCAGAATGTTTTAATGATTGCCCGTTTGTGATCGTTGAGCCATTGCACCTCAGCGCTCGATCACGGACTGGCGATCAGTAAGGTAGAGATCAGCAAGCTGACGATTGGCTGGTCAGATGTCAGCAATCTGAGGTCAATGATGAAAGAAAGACAGGCTACCCCTTGGCAATCTAGTGATCAGCAAGCTGATGACTGGCATTTAACAGGCAATCGGTGATTGGCATGCTAGTAATTGGAGATCGTTAGCAATTGGTGAAACTGGAGGTCAGTGCTCAGAGAAAGATGAACTAACAATTGGCAATCTAGCGATCTTTTGAGCCAGCGATCAGCAAACAGTGACCTAGTGATCAATTGGTTGATAATTGCTCATTTGTGGAAGATGAGCTAGAAAATGGTGAGCGGCGCTCTAGTGAACGCCGGTTGATGAGCTAGTGATTGGCGCTCTGGTAATTAGAGATTTTCGGACTAATGATAGGCCGTTGGCAATGTTCATATCGTGTTTGCTGACAGTAGTATCGTCAGGAAAAACTCTGGATGAGAAAGGGACTAAGGGATCCCTGTGAGGAGTCTTCTCCAATGGTATATGCGGTACATTCGCCTTGGAAGATGGAATATTCGGGATCTTGAACCCTTCTGTGAAGCCTCTTCCCTCTTTTCTCAGCGGGCATGCTGTAAAGCGTTTGAGGAGAAGGGAATGGGGCAATGGTGACCTGTTAAAAAGTTTTCATTCTTTTTGCCTCTCGCAGGAGTGCACAGAAGAGTACTGGAGTGTTGGTGCATAGGATGATGCTGGTGCTCAGTTTCCGGCTGAAATGCAGTTTTTGGTGAATGTGCAAAAGAGCACTGCGAAGGAGAGCGCTGGCAAGCAGGTAAGAGCTGGTGCATAGGTGAGTGCTGGGTCTTTGCCAAGAGGTGGCGCATAGATGAGTGCTGGTGCATTGGCAAACGCCGGATTTGAGAGTGCAAATGCTCAGGAGAGCGCTGGTGCACCGGAGAGCGTTGGTGTGCTGTAAGGCGCTGTGCAGTTGCCATAGAATGGACGGGAGGGCGCGCGATTGAAGGCAAGATCTCATGCGTGGGACTGTGCTGGCACACGCGTGCAGGAAATAGCTGGCGCGCGCAAGCAGGCTCGAGCGCGGAAACTTGTTGGCGCGCGCTCGGAAGATTGGTGCCGCACCCGCAGAAGAGTGCTGGCGCGCCCGCGAAAGTATGCTGGCGCACATGCCGAAGAATGCTGGTGTGAGCGCGTAAGAATGCTGACGCATGCGATGAAAGTTCGGGCAAGCGCACGCACGTGGTAGAGCTCTGGCGCATAAGAAAGAGCTGGCGTGCAGATCGTTGGTACGCAGATCGTTGGCACGCAGGAGCGCTGCCGCGTAGGACAGCGAGGGCGCGCAGGAGAACGGTGGAGCGCAGGAGAGCACTGGCGCGTAATACAGCGCTGGCAGGTAGGAGAGCACTGGAGTGCAGGAAAACACTAGCGCGCAGGAGAACGCTTGCGCACAGGAGATTCTTGGCTCATAGGAGAGCGCTTGCGCTAAGGAGAGCGCTGACTTGTCGACAGGTGATTAACTTGCTAACACTCTCCAACTGCACAGTAACCGCGATCCCCAGCTGTTAACTAAATATTGACAATGCTATTCTAAGGAATAGCAGCAATCCCGTCGTGGTGCATGATATGGTTAAGCGTTGCCTTACTTGCATCAGTTAAAGGAGTTCTCTCACAGGGAAGAATCCTTATGCAGGGTATCACGTCCCATCCTTTCCTCCATGAGTTAAGACCCAACCATTAACAATATCCCATGAGGAAAAATCCGCAAGAAGCTGTCCCTTAGGTCGATGGCCACGCTATGTAGGAGAAGTTTGGACAAGGGCTAAGACCACAGCGTCTTTATTTGCATACTGGACATAAAAGATGTCTACTTCCAGGCCCAGACCATACATCTTCTAGGAAGGGATGAAGATTCAGTCTAGACAAACAAGAAACACCAGTTCTGGGCACTATGTTTTGGTCTTCCCACAGAACCCATCCTGGATTCAAAGGATCGGCTTCCATCTCCTCCTTTTCTGGTCAACTGAATGACCTTACCAGACTCGGAGGTAACTTTGTGTTATCATCAGTACTTCTGAAGTCTTTTTACCAAGATTGTGTGATCATGGTAAACCTTTGGAAGCCTTCCCTACTTCCCTCTCTGAAAACTGGTATATCGGGGAATAATTCTAGACACCAATCGCCATAAAACCTGCTCATCAAAGACAGGCATAGAAAAGTTACAAAACCCTTTCACAAAACGAAAAAAACTCCAAGCCCAGAGTGACTATTTTTCCTCGGACACCTATCATCTCTGGCCTGTGTAGCCTCCAATGGCCACCTCAATATTCATTTTCTCCAGTGGCGGCTTGGGTCTGATTGGAATCAGGCCTTCGATTCCCTGGACATTCTGATCCCCATCTTACCAGAAGTTTGGCCGAACCTCAAGGGAGGGCCTCAGTCGAAAATTTATGGAGTGGTATAAACTTCCCATCCTTCCTCAACCCTCAACTTGATGCTGTGCTTAGACACATCAAAAGAACTGAGGAGACACCATGGTGCTGCACCACAAAACCTCAGGCCTCTGGATAGAGTCTCTTAAGAGATGAAGGCTAACTTTCCAGTCCTTCAACAGCCTCATTAGTTCCTAATGGGTCACTCAGTGGTGTGATGAGCGACAACAAAACATAGGGGCTCACATCAACAAGCAAGAAGTAACTTGATCGCAGCCTCTTTCCATCTAACAGTATAAACACTTAGATGGACCAAAGTCTGCTCAGTACCACTATCAGCCCGCTTCATTCCAGACTAGAGCAAAGTGCACGTCGACAATATGTGCAGAGCATCGCAGATAAGGTGTACTGAAGGGTCTTTGGATCATCTTGTAGCCAACAAAGTCTCGACTTTACAGGGTTGTCCAACTATGGATCTGTACGCAACGCCCCTGAACCTTATGCTTCCGCTGCTCCCCAGTCCAACACCCCAAGGCTCTCTGGCAAGAAGCATGCAAACAATGGTGGGTACAACAACGAAGTTTACGTCTCGTCCCTGTTTTTGTCTGAAGAGCAGGGTACTCAACAAGGCTACAACATCGGTCAACCTCTCAAGTGCTCTTATAGCTCCGCTCTGGCATTATGCAGAACGGTTTCAAAACCTTCTGCAGCTCATGATAGAGCCTCCAAGAGAATGCTCTCCACATCACAGACAACTACACTTTGACATCTACCACAAGCTATACCTTGGCTATGATTGTACGCTTGGAGACTACCCAGTACCTCCTCTCTCACAGAGGCTTTTAGCAATAAGTTGCAAAGAGGTTGTCTAGATATCTGAGGAATTCCTCAGCATCAGTCTACCATGCAATGTATAACGTCTTCTGTGGTTGGTGTCATGGGAAAGCATATCTCTCCACTCGATACTTCTATTCCAGCAATAGCGTAATCCTCGAGTATATTCAGGATGGCAAGACCCCCTTTTTCAGTTTCGACAGGTAAAGACAATCACTCGACCTTGAGCCTCGCCTTCAAACTGAAAGGACGGGACATCCCCTCATCGCTAGATCTCTCCTAACTCATGCGGACTTACAGCTGGCCTTTTCCCAGTCGGAATTGAGACCTACCTCTCGGAACATGGTTCGAATTCCCTGGTCTCTAAGGATACCTCCCTGCGTTCTAACTCACCAGGCAAAAATTTTTTACCTGGTTTAGAAAATATTGTTCCTAAACACTTTGATAGCGGCAAGACAAGTCAAGGAACTTCATGGTCTCTCTTTCGACACCGTCCAATCATGAAAAGGGGGAAAGGCAACATTCAGTTTCGTCCTTGAGTATGTTGGCAGACAGCCTCCAGAGATGACGGTTCCTAGAAAACAAGTCACCACTCAGTAACTGACGACCGTCTAAGCAGATTACTGTGATGCAAGTTCTACAAGCAAGGGTGTAAATGCTCCAGGTGACTTTCACAGCCTTTCTCCTGGAAGACATGACCAACAGGAACTTGATACGATCTCTATCGGT
>NC_090740.1:99542017-99547017 GCF_036898095.1 Palaemon carinicauda | reverse complement strand
AGTCCGGAAATAACTACGGGAATGAGTGTAATATTTACAACGCAAATAGCACTGGTACTGTCCTTAAGCTGAATGGGATAGTAGCACAGCAACAAACTTCGAATCGTCCTCCTTCAAGTATTGTGAAACATGTGCAAAAGGTTGATATTTTCAGTTTCGAGTGGGGCAAGAGAGGTCATGTCAGTAAGGAATGTACATCAAACCAACCGAAAGCAGTCGCCCAAGTTAAGTTACCAAGGATAATTCGACTTCACAGAGTGCGAAAACTAAGAAGCAATTGGGGAAGGATGGAGGGGAAAATAATCCAACTAACGTTTACAAGACGAACAGGGCGAACCCAAACAGCGCCCATGTCTTTAAACCATATATTTATGAAGGTATGCTAGCAGCAATAGACAGGAGTGAGCAAACCTTTGTCGGGATATAGCTCGACACAGGCTGTAACCATTGTGTGGTAGTACGAGGAATACATCTGTTATTGGAAAAATCTCTCACAGGGGACTCAGTTATATTTGAAGTGAATAGGAGGTGAGGAGGTAACCATTATTTACCGTTTAAAACTGCAATGCAGTTTGGTGACATATAATTTTGATTTTGCAGTATAGAATTCATTGGTTGTCGAAAGAGTAGACATCTGTCTGGGTGATGAGTTTGGTGGAGCACCGTTCGTACCTTGCCCCAGTGTAACTGAGAAACCTTTGAAATATAGACCTACGACTGGACTCTTGAAGGACTACCTGTGTCAGTTTCCTTGTGATATGACGACTAGGAGTATGAAGAAGGAAGTGGCTGCCGAATAAGAATAAATCGAATGAGCGATAACCTTAGAAGATTTGTTTTCCAAAGAAGAGGATTCCCTTGACAGTACGCTATACGAGAAGTCCAGAGTAAGCAAGAGCAAATTTGTTTTCTGAAGAAACGGATTCCCTTGATGATACGTAAGAAGAGAACTCAAGATTAAGCCCGAGGGAAGGGGAACGACAGACGAGCAAACAAAAGGACAAAGAAGAAAAAGAGATCGAAGGAGCTGTACCAACCGTGTGTTACACGATCGTACATAAATTATATTGTAGATATTATGCTTGTATCTGCGCTCTTCCCTCGCACTAAAAAGAACCAGAACAAACATGTCTGTGTGTCGCCTATGTAACATTGTCACTTTCTCCAACATGAATTCTCCTGTTGTCTTGAGATTTTGTATATAAAGGAGAGTGTTCTTTAATAAACAACTCAGTTGATTGCTTCCTGCCTTTGAGTTCACAACCTTCCCTACGGCACCGTCACATTGGTGACTTTGGAAGTCGACTCGCTCCCACCGCCTTCCACCCCCACCCCCCTCGCCCCTCCATCGTTGGTACTATGACGGACTCTACAGAAGATGGCGCTGCGGCTGTTCCATTGAAACTTTCACCGTTCGCCAGCGGAGAGGCGTTTGCTTGGTTTCAGCGCGCAAAAGTCCAGTTTCGTATAAACGGCGTGATTCGCTCAACCACCAAAGCAGATTATGTTCTCGCGGCGATACCCGAGGACATCTTCCCAGAAATATCCGACTGGCTTTGTGAACAAGGAGAAACCCCAATAGTGTATGACGCCCTTGAAACATACCTTCTGCATCAGTACTCGCCGTCGCCAGCCGCCCGTGTAGCAAAGCTTTTTCAGCTCTCGCAACAATCGTTGGGGACCAAAGGGCTTCGCTTGCCCTCAGGGAAAGGACCAGTAACGCTCGCCTGCAACCTGCCGCAGATGGCTCTCCTCGTGAGGTGAACCTACTTCGTGCCCTTTGGATACGCCGTTTACCCGGACCTATACGCGCTGCCATACCCGATGTCGATAGTTTACCCATAAAGGACTTGATGACCAAAGCCCACGCCCTTATGGACAGCCACTTCAAGACCTCCATCAACGCCTCCACCCCTGATAAAGAGGATGCCTATTCAACGTCAACCGAAGCTGACATGAATGCTGTAGGACATATAAGACTACCCCGTGACGTGCCGAAGCAGCGACAAAGCCATCCACCACCTACCAATCGCTCGCGCCCCAACAAACGACTTCTACAGCCACTTACTGCCTCCATCTGCCGCAGTTTTGCTACTACCACTTCAGATTCGGGGCAACCGCGAAGAAATGTGCCGAGGATTGTCAATGGCCAAAATACGTGTAAGTAGGCCATCGCTCGTGGCGGTGGCCTCCCGTGTTTCTGATCTTTTCTTTTTACATGATGCAGGAATGGGCGTGCGATTTTTGGTAGCCACGGGTGCTTGTCGTTCTCTTTTGCCAAGGAAACTCTTCAAGACACGAAGTAATCTGTCTACATCTGCCGATGTCCGCTTGGTAGCTGCCAACGGATCTGCGATACCCACCTACGGTTACGAGAACCTCGCATTACCGTTCGGAAACGGTAAATTCAATTGGAAGTTTCTCGTTGCTGACGTCACAATGCCAATCCTCGGTGCGGATTTCCTCTCTCATTTCCACCTTCTGGCCGATGTCGCCCATCGACGATTGGTCAACGCAGACTCGTACTTGTCGACACCTCTTCAACCCGCCCCTTCTAACCTTGCTCTCCACATCAGCGCACCCCGGGATGACTACGCACACCTCCTCACGTCGTACCCGGAAGTTTTCCGTCCAGAACTTCGCCAAACGGTTCCTGCCAAGCACGGTATTTATCACAATATCAAGACGACGGGACCCCAGTCTTCGCAAAATTCAGACGTACGGCACCGGAACGATTGGCAGCCGCCAAACAGAAGTTCGCCGAAATGGAGGAAGTGGGCCTTTTCCAAAAGGCCTCCAGCCCATGGTCGTCACCTTTACACATCGTTCTGAAGAAAGACGGCTCCTTCCGTCCGTGTGGGGCTTACAGGCCCCTGAACATGCAAACAGAACCCCCTCCCAAGCATTGCCGACGTGACCCCCTACCTGCACAAAGCAAAGGTTTTCTCTATGCTCGATATCCTGAAGGGGTATTATCAGGTGCCTATGAACCCAGAAGACATCCCCAAGACCGCCATCACCACTCCGTTTGGCACATACACCTTCAATTACTCCTGTTTTGGCCTTCGTAATGCTGGGGCCACGTTTCAACGTCTCATGGATGGCATCTTAGGGGACCTCCCTTTCTGTGTATGTTATGTGGACGACATACTTGTGTTCTCCTCCTCAAAAGAGGAACACCTCCGTCACCTGTGCATCGTGCTCGACCGCCTGCAACAAAACGGCCTTGTAGTCTGGTACGACAAGTGTACCTTTGGCGCCAACGAAGTGTCGTTCTTAGGGCACCGCATCACTCCTGAAGGAGTCCACCCCCTCCCTGAGAAGGAAGCAGCTGTTCAGAACTTCCCCATGCCCTCGAGCGTCAAAGCTCTGCAGGAATTCTCGGGCATGATCACTTATTATCACCGTTTTCTGCCAGTCACTGCCGCAACTCCTGCTCCCCTCTACGCCTCCCTCAAGGGCAAGCCAAAGGACCTGAAGTGGGGTCCCCTTCATGAAGCAGCCTTCTGCAATGCAAAGAAGGCCCTATCAACTGCTGCGGCTCTCACTTTTCCTATACCACTTGCCCCTCTCCTTCTCTCCACCGATGCCAGCGAAGTCGCTATTGGTGCAGTACTCGAGCAGGTGGTCAACGGCTCGCCCCGCCCATTGGCCTTCTTCAGCAGAAAACTGTCCAAGGCAGAATCGGGCTATTCTACCTTCGATCGAGAATTACTGGTGGTGCACTTGGCTGTCCGTCACTTTCGTCATTTCTTAGAATGTACGCCCTTCGTCATTCGCACAGACCGCATGCCTCTGGTGCATGCCTTTACTCGACAGTCTGATGCCTGGTCCGCCCGGCAACGCCGACATCTCTCCGCTGTGGCTGAATACAATTACACCCTTCAATACGTCCCCAAGAAAATGAATCCCGTTGCCGATGCCCTGTCAAGAAACACGTTGGCTGCCATTCAACTGGGATCAGATTACAACGCCCTGGCTGAAGCCCAACAACAGGATCCAGAATATCAAGCATGTAGGACATCCTGCACGTCCCTCCGTTGGTAAGACTTCCCCCTCGACGACTCCAACACCACCCTCCTCTGTGACGTCAGTACTGGTAAACCACAACCTTGGATTCCTGCTCCCTTGCGCTGACAGGTGTTTGATTTCATTCACGGCCTTTCACATCCCTCGTAGCGTTCTACTGCACAGCTGCTGAAAGCAAAGTTCATTTGGCATGGCATTTCTAAGGATGCTAAGAATTGGGTCCGCGCCTGTACTTCTTGCCAAACTTCCAAAATACATCGACACACGGATTCAGGAGTGGGCACCTTTCCTCAACCTCAGCGTCGTTTTGCACACATTCACGTCGACGTTGTAGGCCCCCTACCCACATCAAAAGGACATTGTTACCTGTTTACCGTCATTGACCGCTCCACCCGTTGGCCTGAAGCCATTCCCATGGAAACTGCAACGTCCGCCTCATGTACATCTGCCTTACTCTCTGGGTGGATTGCAAGATTTGGTATCCCTGAGCATATTACTACTGACAGAGGAACCACTTTCACCTCTCAATTGTGGACATCATTAGCGAATCTCCTGGGCATCACCCTACATCAGACAACGGCCTACAACCCCGCTGTCAATGGAATGGTTGAACGTTTTCATCGCACCCTCAAAGCAGCTTTGATGTCCCGCTGCAAGGATTAAAACTGGTTTACTCAGCTCCCCTGGGTCCTCCTGGGACTAAGGACCACTCCTAAAGACGCCCTCGACGTCTCGGCAGCTGAAATGGTGTATGGCAACCCGTTGGTCGTCCCTGCCGAATTTTTTCCTTCTACAACCTCCTCCGATGATCTCCAGCGCATACGTCATGTCGTGGGAAAACACATGTCTTCCTGCGCAACGACACTACCAAGCCACCGCTAACGCCCCCTTACACGGGCCCTTTCCTTGTGATCCGACGCAGTCCGAAAGCATTCCTACTAAACATTCGTGGCAAAGAAGACTGGGTATCC
>NC_090740.1:99532017-99537017 GCF_036898095.1 Palaemon carinicauda | reverse complement strand
AAAAAGGAAAGGTGATGGTCCCTTCAAAAGCTCAATTAATTTTGTAATAGATAAATTATGGGGTATTTTATTCATAATTATATAGACTTAACAATATATATTGAGTAGTGATAGGATATATAACAAAGAAATGCCTCTACAGTGTTTGCACAAAGACTCTCTCCTTGGATCCAAAATTAACAAGAGAACGAATTTAGGAGGTCGCTGAGCCACAGAGATCAACCATAAAAAGTAGGGTCCTTTGGGGAAAGCAATCTTTATTAGCACGATATCTAGAGATTCCGTGGCCGGAAAAGACTGAGATTTACCATCACCAATAGTTTCAGGAATACTTTAGGGAATTCAATGTCGTATTGCTTAGAGAGATTCACGAATGTTTTCCTTTTTATCACAAGTAATAATAATAATAATAATAATAATAATAATAATAATAATAATAATAATAATAATAATAATAATAATAATAATAATAATAAGAAGAAGAAGAAGAAGAAGAAGAAGAAGAAGAAGAAGAAGAAGAAGAAGAAGAAGAAGAAGAAGAAGAAGAAGAAGAATCCAATATAAAAACTCCACATTTGAATGGTCTAAAGAATATGAAGCCATCATCTTCGCTTGATATATGTAAGGGAAATAATAAGTCATCATAATCCTACTTTATATTATCAATAACTCAGCATCATAATTAATAGAGAAAAAATTACAATTATATAATTTTTCTGGGCTTCAAAAAGGGTTAAAAACGAGGAAGTTATGTTATAGGAGAGACAGCTGCTTTCATAAGAACAATATATCAACCTTATTTTTGGGGGAAACGACACTGTCAATAAATCAACAATCATAAAATTGTGTATGTAAGAATTAAAACAAATGGGTCATCTAATATCAAAATTATCTTGAAAGGAAGTAATGAAAGGAAAAGAAATCCATAAGCCAATTGTAATCTACTATTTCGCATAATATGCAATATTAAGAAATTATCCAATAGTAGATCGGTCTCATTTAAGAAAACAGATGGATGAATTAAAGTATTATGCATAAAATATATAAGTAAAAAAAAATGATAATATTAGAATATGTTCTTTTCTCTTTTAGTAACTGACCTCCAGGATAAAAATAGCCGAGTTTTTTACATTTTGACTAAGAGACTTTTTTTCATAAGGCTGGCAAGTTATCCATGAAGTTATCGTCCAATATTAGATGCCTATGCAAAGATGGTTATATGATACTTTCATTCAGTCGATTTTAAGAATATTATATAAGAATGTTATACAATGCTTTTTACTTTTGTTAATTAAACTCTCTTCCAGTTTTGAGTAGTCCTAGATTGTGTTTCGGACATCTATAGATTGGGAAATGGTGTATGAAATAGACGTAATTTTTGTTTAACACAGTACTCCTCACATCGGGTAACATTACAATCAAAGAACAAGTTGGCTTGACAATATTTACATATGATTGTCTGATTCAAAATTAAGTCATATCTCACACATTATAATATAGACTTAATAAAAGTAGACACCATCACCTTAGCCTTTTCAATGAGCTTTTAGTTATATGGATGGAAAACTGAATGGGCTATCTTACTTTCATTATACTAAGAAACCAAAAGGATATATAATCACTACATTGTACTAAAAACGTATCATATGCATGTTTGTGAACAACATTTTACCATAAAATCCAATGATTAAATATAAAAATGCAATTTCATTTAGTAATAGAACCTTCCACGCCTTACTTCCTTTGGTTATGCGAGAAACACGCTTCTGTATACAAGTTTTCCTTTGATTCATAAATTACTCATATACTCCTGAGCATCATAAACAACATACAATAAAACACATACGACGTAATGGTTGGTATTAAGAAATGCATACTGCTGCTCCCAACCTTTATTAGCTGTGGGATTTGTATCAGGAACATCCACAAATTATGGTTAACTGTCATAAATGTTGCAATTTCCTGGATAGCAGCTCACATAAACATTAGAGAGATGATAATTAGTTGGCCAAGTCTACAACTATTATGACAAAATCGAATTCAGTTATTCCGTTTCATTATATTTTATTATCTCTAAAACCCATCCCCCTTCATAAATTTTCAGAATTAATATTATTATAATTTTATTGCGCCTTCCATAAACCTGTTATTTATCATTTAAAACATTGTGTCTCAATGAATTGATTCTATCACGTATACAAATTCTTCATACTCATTTAACAAATGGTTACTCCAAATGACTCATCAAATTCAGAATCGTGGAGAAAAATATTTCATTCTATGATAACATATACGAGGCAAAACCTTTCTGGCCAGTGCAGTAAAAACTAAAAAGGTTAATTATATGGTCTGTAACAAGAACGACTATGACAGCAACACCAATAATAATAATAAAAAAAAAAATATCAGTTCAACAACTCAATGTTGGATAGTTATCATTATTATTATTACTAGCCAAGCTACGACCTTAGTTGGAAAAACAAGATTCTATAACCCCACGGGTTCCAACAGAGAAAATACCCCAGTGATGAAAGGAAATAGGAAATAAATAAATGATATGAGAAATAATTAACAATAAAATATTTAAAAAACAGGAACACCATCAAAATAGATATATCACATATAAACTATAAAAAAAGAACTATATCAGCCTGTTCAACATAAAAAAAAAATTTGCTACAAGTTTGACTTTTTGAATTTCTACTGATCCAATTACCCGATTAGGAAAGTCCTTCCTCAACTTGGTCACAGCTGGAATAAAACTTCTTTAATAATGAGTAGCATTGAGCCTCATGATGGAAAAGGCCTGACCATTAGAATTAACTGCATGCCTAGTATAACGAAAACGATGGAATTGTCCGGGAAGATCTGAATTTAAAGGATGGTCAGAGTTATGACCTAATTGAACGATAGTGCTAAAGTTTCATATCCAGATCAAAAAATAAGAAATTTAATTGAACATAAGTTCCTGTCGAATAAATTAAGATGAGAATCAGCAGCTGAATATCAGACATGAGAACAATACTCAAAACCAGGTAAAATGAAAGAATTTAAACTATTCTCTAGTCTAGATTGATCACCGAAAACCTTAAAAGGCTTTCGCATTAAGACAATTTTTTTGTGCAAATGACGAAGACACGCACCTAATTTATTTCTCACAGGTAAATTTCCTGTTGAGAATCAAACTTAAAATCTTGAAAGAGTCATACAAAGGTAAAGAAACATTATTAATGCTTAGACCTGAATGTTGAGGAGCCACTGTCCTTGACACTCTTACAATCAAACTTGGAGTATCATTAGGATTCAGATTTATGCCCCATAATTTGCAATCTGCACAAATTTCAGCTAAATCTCTATTAAGGGATTCAGTAACCCTAGATCTACTGAACATTCACGAGATGGAATTTATGTAAAGAGCGTACCATCCTTTGCATATGCAACAAGCTAGTTTTCTAGGCCTAACCACATATCATGTGTATATAGCATGAAAATTGATGGGCAAAGATCACAACCCTGTGAAACACCAGATATCAAATTCCTATACTCACTATGTGATGATCAACAACAACTCTCTGAGATCTATCACTTGAAAATTAAATAATAACTCTATGAAAAAAACCACCCATTCCTAACTGTCTGAGTTCGAAAGCATGGGCCTCATGATTAACATGGTCTATGGCAGCACAAAAATCAAGGCCAATCATTCGAACTTTCTGACCGCAATCAAGGGATAGCTGTAGAGCATTGGGTATTGAAGGAAGCGCATCACATGTTCCAAAGCCTTTATAAAACCAAATTGGAAACTAGGCAATAGATGGTTACCTTCAACAAACCTACTAAAATGTTTTGCCAGAAGGCATTCAAAAACTTTAGATAATAAGAGTTATGGAAATTGGATGGTAATCAGTTTGACTTGAGCTACCATAATCACATTTACATAGTGGAGTAACATTACCAATTTTCCAACAAGTGCTAAAAGCTACTCTTCTTGCTAACTTGCTCAAAAAACAGATAATTTTGGAGCTAAGAAATCTGCAGTCTTTATAAAAATCAAAGGAATAATACCATTTGGGTCTACACCTCCAAAAACATCAAGGTCCATCAACAGAGCTTTAATTTCACGATGTGGAAAAGCTAAACTAGTTAGTTTAGCCTCAGAAAAACCGGAATGACGAAGTTCGAATTTCTCATTACTCTGGTTACTGTCAAACACACCAGTTAAAAGTGTTGCCTTTTTCCTAAGGACAGTGAGTGACTGAGCCATCTCGTTTAAGTAAAGGAGGAACTGTTTCATCCACAACAAAGAGTGCAGATATAAGGGTAGTCATGCACTTATGTTTTTGGGTTGTACCTGGAAGGGGTTCTTTTATAGTTAGATTTTTTTCCTTTTTCAGTTGAAGCATAAACTGAGTGTAGTTGTTCCAGGTCATATCTGATCTGTTACAGTTCCAAAAATGATTGTCTTCCTGCCTATCCAAAGAAAAACATCTACAGTCATCATTGCACCACGGTTTGTCCTTCACTCGGTACCTTATCACACGAGAAGGGATATACCTAGCAATTATGTTGATTAGATTCTCATTCAGAGGAACAGCAGGATCATCATTACTATACAATTGTGAACAATTGAAGCCCAAAAGATTATGCAAAATTTTATTTCAGTATGCTTGAGATTTCATATAAACCTTACATGAGTATGATACATCAGGGACAGGCTATCCAGTCTTCACTACTAATGAAATCAAGGCATGATCAGATGTCACGACTGGAGAACCAACCTCACTTGTTATAACGCCAGGGGTATTAATGTTCACATCTAAGCAGTTGCCAGACCTGTGAGTAGCTTCACTTAAGCCATGGCGATCAATAGAAGAAACAGAACTTAACCACTCCCTATGAGGAGCATTGAAATCACCAACAAAGACAAAAGAGCCATTTCTATCATCTTCTTGTATCTTAGCCATAATGGTAAGAAGACAATCAAAGATAGAATCATCTGT
>NC_090740.1:99502017-99524517 GCF_036898095.1 Palaemon carinicauda | reverse complement strand
ATTGTCGAGGGTGTTGGTGAAGTTGCAAACAAAAATAGAGCCAATTCCATGTTTTTTTTTTTTTTTTTCAATAAACAATCTTGTCATTTCGAGGTATTCTTTCCCAGCATGAGATCATCCACAAATATATAAGGACTTCATCATGTGGCTATTACAAAAATGAAATAGATCACATTGCTATTAGTAAAGAGGGAATGTGGACTCTGAGAAATACAAGAAGCTATAAAGGTGCAGATATTTGGTAGTGATCACTAGCTCCCCATTTACTTACTAACATAAAACTGAAAGCATCCACCAGAATGTAGATAGAATACCTAGGTTTGATACAACTAAGCTTCTAGAAGATGAGCATAGATGTTCCTTTGCAATTGAATGTACGTATCCTTTTACTGTCTTGGAACTAAGAAACAAAGAGCAAACAGTTAAAGAAGAGAATGGTGTGATATTAAGAACATGCGTCAGTCAGTTGGAAGTGAAATTTTGTGACAAGCAGTTATAAGAAGGCCATGGATATCAAACAATACGTGGGATACTATAAAACAAGGGATAAAGAGAAATTGATTATTAAATGATTTGGAGGAAGTAATGATTATCACAAGTTATAGCATGGTAGGTATTCCAGTATTGATAGTTATGTATAAAGGAAAGCCTGGAATGGCTGGAGAAAATATTTAAACAGAAAAGTTTTTGATGCTGACAAACCTATGAATTCACGGACTGGCTATGTTTTAAGAATTTCTAATAGAATTATTAACAAAATCATTACTGGGGCAAAGAAGAAGCCTATGCCCATAAAAAATAGATAGATTTTTTTTAAAATCCGGAGATGAAGAAAGGCAACCTTGGATGGAACACTTTAGTGAGATCATGAAAGAAGATGTAAAGGGAATAATTTGATTGATATACCGGAAGCTGACGAAGGCCTTGATGTCCTCATGAATGAATTCAGTGTGTGAAGTCGAAGCTATCATTAAAAAACTCAAGAGAAGGAAAGCCTCAGGGTATAATGGAATAACTGCTGAGATTATACAGGCTAAAAATGAAGTGACACTCATAATGAATCATCATCATCATCATCTCTTGCTCCTATTGACGCAAAGGGACTCGGTTAGATTTCGCCAGTCGTCTCTGTCTTGAATTTTTAAATTCAATACTTCTCTATTTATCATCTCCTACTTCGCTCTTTATAGTTCTAAGCCATGCTGGCCTGGGTGTCCTAATTCACCTAGTACCTTGTGGAGTCCAGTTAAACATTTGGTGCGAGGAGCATGTCCAAACCATCTCCATTTACCCCTCATCATGATCTCATCCACATTTAGTACTCGAGTAATCTTTCTTAGCGTTTCATTTTTAATCCTGTCCTGCCAATTAACTCCCAATATCATTCTGAGAGCTCTATTCTCAAATCTACTAAATCTATAGGAGATTGTTTCATTCTCATAACCTTTTAGGTGATTTGATTTCCAAATTTTACTTATTCTAGCCATTGCCTGATTTGCTTTTTTCAATCTTTTACTAAACTCTAATTCTAAAGACACTGCATGGGAGATCATTGTCACTAAATACTTAAATGATTCTACCTCATTAATAATTTTTCCTTCCAATGATATTTCCTCTTCCATTGCATATTCCGTCTTTCTTCTATTTATCTTCAGCCCCACCTCGTGTGATATTTCATGCATCCTGGTAAGCAAGCATTGCAAATCCTGTGGTGTTCTGCTATAACCGTACTACATACAAGATTATTTTTTAGAGTATGGCATGAAGAGGCAATACTTGATGGATGGGAGTTTGGAGTGTTGGTGAAATTGGCATAAAAAAAAAGACCTGACTGATTACAATAATTACAGAGGCATCTCACTAACGTTAGTTGTTATGAAATTATATTCTAAAGAGAATAGATAGAATTATTGATGAAAAGCTGACATATGTACAAGCAATGTTTAGAAAAGGTAGAAATTATATTGAACTAATTTTCATTTAACCCTGGATAGGTACGCTCCTCGGACACCCCTTTAAGGGTATACTCGGACGCGAACGACCCCGACGCCAAAAAAAATTCTTAAAAAATCAGTTTTTGCAGTAACCTCCTTTTTTCTTTTGCCAAAACAAACTTCAATGAATGCTTAAAACAACTGTAAAGATAAATACTACTCATCTGCAGAAAAACTATTTATTATAAATATTTTAAAAAATTAAGTAGAAAAAGAAAGACCTGACATAAAAATTCATAAAAAAAAAAGTTTATACATATATACACAAATCCTTTTAGGAATTGATTCTTGAATGTTTAGGACACATCTTGATGTATTTTGGATGAAGTCAGACCCATGGAGGTGAAGATCTGAAATGAGAAAAAAAGGGTAACTTTTTTTGGCCAAAAAAATTTGTCCAAATTTTCATGAATTTTTTTGGGTACCCAAATGAAATAGGAAGTGGCTAATTTTTTTAGGGAATAAACATATGTTATCCTAAAATAGAAATATGTAAAAAAATCTTCATTATTTTGTAAATTACATTTATATCAGGGGCCATATCAAAAGGTAATTTTTTGAGTACTTAGAAATTTCGTAAAAAAATACATATATTTAATATATAATATGATATTTATGCAGGTAAAAATATACCAAAATATCACAAATTCTATAGGGAACAAGAATATATATAGATAGGGCAGCTTACGCTTCGGATATGTCCACAAAATGGCCGCCAACCACACTGACTCAGACTCCCTAATCTGCCACTTGAAATGTAGGAAGGGTATGTCAATTTCAAGGTGTTATTTACTAATCTAATTATTATTGGTTATGCATAAAAATTGTATGGTGGGTTGCTGGATAATTGTCGATTATTTTACGACTATAAAATTAAAATTCTGACCCAAAAAAATTTTTTTGAAGGGAAATAAAATCGAAAAAAAAAAATGTAAAACAATATAATATTTTAGCTAAAAAAATTTGATGATTTTCAATCAAAAAAAAAGTAAACAAAATTTTCCGACAAATAAACATCTAGAGGAATCATTACTCTGTGATAGTTCCTTAGTACGTAGTAATTTTGAAAGAATTGGGAAAAAACGAAAAAATGGCAATCACCGGAAAATCGAACACATACCTATATATACGCCATATCTGGCTAAAAAAAAGATAGGCATGGGTAGCCAGATCATCTAGAAACACTTTCCAACACTATAAAAATATAAGTTTTGCGACACTACTTGCCAATTCCTTACGGTAACATGACTAAGCAAAAAAATGCAAAACAAATAAAAAGCGACACTCGCGGAAAAATGGCTAACATTCTAATATACGGCATCTCAGAAAAAAAAAATTCAGCCACGTGCTAGGCAAACCATCAAGGCACATTTTCCGACAAATAAACATCTAAATGAATCATTACTCTGTGATAGTTCCTTAGTACGTAGTAATTTTGAAAGAAATGGGAAAAAACGAAAAAATGGCAATCACAGGAAAATCGAACACATACCTATATATACGCCATATCTGGCTAAAAAAAAAAAAAAAGATAGGCATGGGTAGCCAGATCATCTAGAAACACTTTCCAACACTATAAAATTATAAGTTTTGCGACACTACTTGCCAATTCCTTACGGTAACATGACTAAGCAAAAAAATGCAAAACTAATAAAAAGGGGCACTCGTGGAAAAATGGCCATTCTAATATACGGCATTTCAGAAAAAAAAAAATTTCAGCCACGTGCTAGGCAAACCATCAAGGCACATTTTCCGACAAATAAACATATAAATGAATCATTACTCTGTGATAGTTCCTTAGTACGTAGTAATTTTGAAAGAAATGGGAAAAAACGAAAAAATGGCAATTACAGGAAAATCGAACACATACTTATATATACGCCATATCTGGCTAAAAAAAAAATAGGCATGGGTAGCCAGATCATCTAGAAACACTTTCCAACACTATAAAAATATAAGTTTTGCGACACTACTTGCCAATTCCTTACGGTAACATGACTAAGCAAAAAAATGCAAAACAAATAAAAAGGGGCACTCGCGGAAAAATGCCCAACATTCTAATATACGGCATCTCAGATAAAAAAAAAGACATGCACGTGTTAGCCCAACCATCAAGGCACACTTTCTAACACATAAACATGAAAAAAAATCAATAATATACGGCAATTCCTTACTACGTAGTAAATTTTTACAAATATTGAAAAAAAAACAGAAATTGGCAACCGCAGTTAAATACCCAATATACCAATAACTACGTCGTATCTGACAAAAACAAAATCACGCATGGGTAGCCAGATCATCTAGACACACTTTCCAACACTAAAAAAGCAAAAGTTTTACGACACTATTTCGCAATATCTTACGGAAAAATGACTTGGCAAAAAAATGAAAAAAATGAAAAAGGGGTACTCGCGGTAAAATGCCCGACATTCTAATGTACGGCATCTCAGATAAAAAAAAAGACATGCACGTGTTAGCCCAACCATCAAGGCACACTTTCTAACACATAAACATGAAAAAAAAATGAATAATATACGGCAATTCCTTACTACGTAGTAATTTTTACAAATATTGAAAAAAAACAGAAATTGGTAACCGCAGTTAAATACCCAATATACCAATAACTACGTCGTATCTGACAAAAACAAAGTCATGCATGGGTAGCCAGATCATCTAGACACACTTTCCAACACTAAACAAGCAAAAGTTTTACGACACTATTTGGCAATATCTTACGGAAAAATGACTTGGCAAAAAAATGAAAAAAAATGAAAAAGGGGCAATCGCGGTAAAATGGTCCTCGTGGTGATGAACGACATTTTAACTAAAAAAAAAAATCATGCACATGGTAGCCAAACAATCCACCAAGACTTTCCACAACTGATAACCTATACAAGTTGCACCATTCTACGACAATTTCATAATACGTAATAACTTTGATAATTATGCAAACTACCTTAGAAGGGTAAACTCGGTCGCGAACGACCCCGACTCGTCTCAGAAATCGGGGAAGGAGTACAGCTACAGCAATGCACATCTGGACACTACTAGAGCGTGTAGGGGAGACACCTCCTGCAGGTCGATCACCCACAAATTCAGTCATGGGGCTGAGTCACGTGAGAAAAACCTGTTTTTTTTTGACGCTCGGGGTCGCGAACGACCCACCGTACCTATCCAGGGTTAAAGCCATTGTACAGCAATGCGTACAATATTTAAATCCATTTTCAATGTCATTTGCGGACTATGAAAGGGACTTTGATAGCGTTCACCGGCCAACTTTGTGCTGCGTCGTTATGGAATTCCTCATGAATATGTGAATTTGATTAAGTTTGTTCATGAGCATAGCAAGTATAAAGGAAATTTTAATTAAGTCCTATCAAATTAATTTCCAGTGAACGGCAGAGTACTCCAAGGGAACGTAATGTCACCTATGTTGTCTATCCTCTTCGTGAATTTTGTAAAGCGTAGAACAGTCGGAGATGGTGGGGAAGGATTGGACAGGATTGTTAAAAGGAAATTTGCATACCTTGACTCATGACCATATTGTAACACATATATCACTAAACAGATATATAGCTTTATCTTTTTAATGTAATTTCAAGCGATTGTTTTTTTCAATCTTTAATCAAAATCCAATTTTAGAGACCCTGTATCAGATATCATAGGTCCTAGATATTTAAATGATTCTATATCATTAATACTTTCTCCTTCCAATGATATTTAATCTTCTATTGCATATTCCGTTCTCATCATCTATGTCTTTCTTTTATTCATCTTGATTCCAACCTTCTGTGATATGTCATGTATTCTGGTAAGCATGCATTGCAAATCCTGTGGTGTTCTGCTAACAAGGACAACATCATCAGCATACCTAAGGGCAACCAATTTCCTATTACCAATCCAGTGAAATCCTTCTCCACCATCCCTAAATGTACTATGTATAGGACACCAAAACATTTCCTTCGAGTATTTCACTCTCAAGTGGAAATTTATTTGATAGGACTACAACAACTTTAAATTTTGGCTTGCTATGCTCATAAAAAGACTTGATCAAATTTACATATTTAACTTCCTGTGCTCGAAAATTTCACGAATAAAAGGTTGTGGACACATTGATTTATGTTTCCTTTCTCTGCTTCTTATTGCATTAGCTATTTCTCTGTTGAACCACATAGGTTGTGGAGTTTTATTTGGTAAAATTTCTCTATGCAGTATACATTTAGTTGTATTGTGTATATATGTTCCCTATTTCGGTGTATTCTAAATTCTTATTGTATTCCTCCAATTTTTATCTACTTAGTCCGTCTGTAGTCCAGCATTTTTATCATTTTTCCTCTATTTAGAAGAGGAATACTTACCCAATACCTGACTATTATGTGGTAACTTCTAGCCAATATTTCCGCCTACAGAAACACTGGATACTAAATTTTCTTCTGTTCTTATCACAATATCTAGTGTGTTGTTTTCCCTAGTTGGTTTATTGACCCACTGAAAGAGGAATTCATTGGTAACAAATTCTTGTAGCCTGTGTCCCTCTGTGTATGATGTAAAATTCATAATGTCCTAGTTTACTGCTGCAATAAGGTCTCCCATAAGGAGAGAGAGAGAGAGAGAGAGAGAGAGAGAGAGAGAGAGAGAGAGAGAGAGAGAGAGCTCTAAGATATGTTTATGACAAGTTTCTAATATTTCATAACATACTTGCTAGAGAACGGGTGAAATGTGTTAATAACAACCAAGGCTAATTGCCACTGTACTTTATGTATTAGTGCCATTATCACAAAAAATAAGACATGTTAAGCTACGCTGAGATTTGTGGTTATTGACGTGTATAATTCTTCTTCTTTCGACTTCCTTCGTCCAACTGTATAGCCTTCATGAGTAATTTTTCTCCATATATATTTATTCTTACATTTTATCCCCATATCCATCCTCATAACATCCATCCATCTGATCCGCTGCCATCCCACATTCCATCACCTTCCATGTTATAAGCGCTTTTGATTCATATAACCTCAGAGGAGCTTCCCCAGCCTTATATTTTACATTGTATATACCAAACATTCTTCTTGTATCTGGACTCTCCCTTCCCCTCTTTACAATAGTGATATTCCAGTAACCCATCTCACCATCCTGTTCTCGGTTCTTTCTGTTAGCTTTTCTTCTTCGCTCTTAAGTGCCCTAAGCATAAGCAAACGCAAATTATTTGGGAAGTAGTCTCTGAGAATGACGCGAATAAAGTAAGTCATTAATACATTGTTGATATAATTCTCTCACTCTCTCTCTTTAAACTCATACTGGAGAGAGAGAGAGAGAGGAGAGAGAGAGAGAGAGGAGAGAGAGAGAGAGAGAGAGAGAGAGATTGGGGGGAGTAAAAAGACCAAGTTTATCTCATTCAGAAAAACAATTCTTGTTATATGGCTTATCTCGTTTAAGTTTTAATGTGATCCGAAAGATGTATTTCTTTTCTCATTTTGTAAGTTAGTCGATGTAAAAATTTTTGAGCAATTTAATTATTCTTTTAAGAATTTGTTATGTGCTTCCTCAACGATCTCTGACTGTCTTTCTGTCGGCCTGTCTGTCTGTCTGTCGGTCTGATAATATGAATTTTAGCAATGGTCCCTGGAAAACTATTCTAGTTTCAACAAAGGATTCCAATTCAGGAATCATCCGAATAATTGAAAGGAAATTACAAGTTTCAAGTGGCAAAAACCTGACAGAAAATATGTATGCTTTGATGATAATCTTCATCAGTCGGCGTTGTTAATTGGAAGTAAATTTCTTTGACTTTCATTGAAAGCTAAGTTTTCCAAATTATAAATTTTGCATTTTTAATTTTTTTTCTCTCTTTTTTTTATTAATTACCTGTTCCAAAGTCTAGAGTGTAAGGATTGTCTACCTGATGAATTACTACGTAGAATTATGTTTCATTATTCGACTAATGCTTGAATATTGTATTTGAAAATATACTCGATTATGACTATTTACAATAGAGGTATGTCATTTTTACTCATAGATTGTTCATGAAATATTACCGTTTCACAATTAGGATTGACATTTCCTTATATGCTTATGATAGAGCTCGTTGACAATGATGCTTAATCACTTGCTTTTTCTGCTCAATTTCTTATTATCTTAACCGAAATTATTCTTTTTAAACACTAAATAAATTAGTTGGTTATGAATAGAATTGAAAGTCGGGACACCTGCATTAACACCATAAAATAAGAGATTCTTTGAAAATATTTTGTCTAAAAAGAGCAATCGGCGTGCAAAGTTTTTTCTTTTCGTAATATATTTTGTACCCGTTTGAAGTACCACTAACCGGGATTCCCATACACTTTATTCCAGGGCAGAAACGCATATATCATAATGATTTAAATCTATTGTGGATGTAAATGTCCGCCAAATAAACGTCTCTTTCTCTCTCTCTCTCTCTCTCTCTCTCTCTCTCTCTCTCTCTCTCTCTCTCTCCCATGTCAATCACGTACTGTATGTATTTATGTGTATTTACCAAGGATTGCTACTGGTGGTGGAGGAGTATGCCAGTTAAGCTCTTAATTGCTAACCGTGGAGGTGCAAAGAGTTATTAGGTAGATATTCCCGAAGCCAGAAAAGCTAGTAATAAATATATAATCTCAATCACACACAGGAATTGACTTGCTATTAAAATCCAAATCACAAACATGTGATACGTAAATATTAATTCTGATTTCTCAAAATATAATTTTTGATAATCTAGAGATTATTAAAAAAAAATAATAATAAAAAAGTAAAATATAAATAACAGAACTTCTGAGCAAATGATCACATCATATAGTATACACAGTGGTAAAGCATAAAAATTTAATTCCATAATCAAGGACACAGATGACTTGTATCGTCCTAAATCATTGGATAAAAGTGTTTATATTATTTTAATCTTTGCAATTCATCACAAAATCCCACTATAAGCTCCACCATAACCAGAAAAATAGGTTTTGTCTTGAATCTGTGAACTTGTGCCAAATATATTTCATAAAAGTCGAAATAGTCTCCCTTAAAACTAATATTTGATTAGAATTACAAGTTGTTCTAGACCTCAATTTTAGGGATCATCTTAGAGGGTTACCGTTCCTTTCTACCTTATTCGACTGCTGGTCTGCTCTCTCCGACGAGATGTGCAGTCCCCTCACTGTTACGGGTTTAATATTTCTTCCCCAGGGCTGTTATTTCTTAGTAGATAGGTTTGTCTGCCTCCTCCTAGAATCTAAATTCTTAAACCAGGTTATATCATGATCAATGGAATGCCTTTTGACGGCTTCGTTCTCCATGACATTTATAAATATTTACCTCAGTTTCTATCCCATAGATTATTTCTACTCTATGGAAATGCTTCTAGAATTACTTGACTGTAGTAAGATTGATATCATTACCATAGAAAATATAACTTATTATTCACTTGGAAGTTTGTTTTTAAATATATTTGCTTCAGCCCCATTCGCCTTTTTCGTCATGCGTGGAAATATTTCCAAATTGATTCTTTTAAGTAATATATTATAAGTAAATTAAATATAATATAGTATCATTTAATTTTTGGGGGATCATTCCTAATGTTTTTGAATTTAACTGTTTTCAAATGCATTTTCAGAGCAGTAAAATTTTTTTCATAAGAAATATATTTTTATTCTTCCCTTAAGACACATAACCTCTGTTCTTTCCTGAACAAAGACAATGGGAATTTTCTAAAAACAGATTTTTTATCCTTTTTTAAAATACAAATTAATTTCAAAAACAAAATTAAGAGCCTATATAATTTTTACCTAGCAATTCGAAAATGTTATACGTAAAAGATTGGGTCGCCAGGATTCACCAGTGAATACTGTCAGTTTCCCTTCCTTAACGTTTGATATCTTTGTCTTTCCCATACCACGGACATCAATCTTAAAAATCTTTTCTATGAAGCCTAAAAAAAAAACAATTTCTAAAATAATATTAGGTTATTGAGTTTTTTCATAGAATTTTCCTTGGGATGCAATTTTATTTCAAACCAAATCTATTTTATTAGTTTTTTTTCATTTTCGGTTTCGAAATGAGGAAACAAATGGAACGCTTAGTTTCAGATCTATTAGTTTTAGAATTCTGAGAGTGATTATATATATATATATATATATATATATACATATAAAATATATATATATATATATATATACATATAAATATATATATATATATATATATGTATATATATATATATATATATACATATATATATATATATATATATACATATATAAATATATATATATATATATATACATATATATATATATATATATATATTTATGTATATATATATATATATATACATATAGATAAATATATATACATATATATATATATATATATACATATATATGTATATATATATATATATATATATACATATATATATATATATATATACATTAGTGTATGAATATTGTATGTACACATTGTAGTTCCATCCTCATGTCTCTTCAAATTTGATATATAAATATTAGACTTGTAGGTTTCTTCTTAAAATAAGTCCAAAGTCTTAGGTTAACTTTAAACAGTTTATTGATAGCTCCATCACCGGCGTAGGGGATGGTTTGGTTGGATGACTGTTCAGTATGAAAAGATGAATAGAACTGATTTACAAGAGGGTCGCGTCAATAGCGTAACACTAGCTATCTCAGCGTTTTATATAATAATCCAATGAAATGATCGCTTAGCCTTATGGCCGGAAGTCAGTTGATTCCGGTAGGGCTCAATAGGTCAACTGCTTCCCACGGGAGGCCTTGTAACTTGTTTACAAGGCACACATAAATGTTCATTCATGCAATGCCTTCCAGGCTACTGCAAGCATTGCTTATCCTGGTCTAGTCTCACATCCTGTTATGGCGCTGTTGTTACACTCCTAATTCGCCAATGACCCCTTGGGTCATGGGTTTATTTTCAGATATGGAATTTAACTGTATATATATATATATATATATATATATTAAACGGTTAGGGTTATTTAATCTGGGCCGCAAAAGTATATTATACTATGGCTTCTTACTGGGAACCAAACATATAATATTTTATATACTACGACTGTGAAGTTAATCAACCTCTCGCATTTCAAAATCACTTCTTTGATTATGATTTAAAAATGTTACACTTTAAAATATTATTACACCACTTCTTAGACAGTTAAATAACTCTTAGACAGCATTATATAAAACACTAAATATCCAATGGACTCTTTGGTACACTCAAAACCAAACTGGGTAATTATTCTAAAGAATTATCTAAAACTAACTCTGGTTTTAAACCCGATAGGAGCAAATATGATTCTAATCAATGGTAATTGGAATAATACACTCTTTCAAAAAAAAATATAGTCTCTATGAATTACAACACTGAGAGAATTTACATAATAACAAGATAAGTCACTCAAAAAAATTATCATTCTCAACAGAACTTAGATTAACACTAAATGTTACGATCTGAAAATTATATAAACACTTGACTTTAAATGCTGAATCTGAATAAAGCTTAGACTAAGACCAAACAAATACTGCAATGAAAATTATACAAAAGCTTGAAATTAAATCTGAATGATACATTATTCTAGTTAGACACTTATTGAAAACAAATAACAAGATCATCATACAAAACATTTGCTCGTTATTACCTGGCCAATTACAAAAACTTCACACAGTGCTAACACTCACCCTAATACAATAAATTTTAAATCACCGTTTCGTCTTACATATCTTTTCAACACATGATTTGCTTTGGGGCAGAGAGTCACTTAGGAGAGGACATACTATAGACTTTGAACAAGTTTTAAACAATACACTGGACAGCATATGAGTGAGAGATGTTGGGGATGATGATCGTGTGGCTAGTACTCTCTCTCTGTCTCCATCCCTGGTATTGCATTTATATATAAAATCTACCTGCTTCGAGAAATTTCCAAAAGATTTAGGAATCGTTGGGGCATTCCCCTAAGGGCGTCAGAGTTTCTAACTAGATGAAAATATCAAGAGGCAATTCAGGGGTTTTCAGGCAACTTTCAGATGCATACCAACTCATCTGTCAGATGACTCTCCTAACTGTATGTTCCCCCCCCAAAAAAAAATATCTTATCACCACATCATCCCCACAAAAAAGCGGGAAAAAATGCAGACAAAGAAATAGAAATCATCCTATCACCAGGTTCTTAACAAAAATTCTAACGATGTGGTACACTGCATATTCTCTCACAAACATAATGCAATACTTCATAAAGATATAATACCACATTATAGAAGCCCTTGTTCCTATCGTGTATGATCACATAACACTCTCGAACAGCTTACGTAAGACTTTGTAAAAAATAATATGTGAAATAAAAAGTTAATTCTTCTAAATATCATAAATTTACATATGCTATATTGAATAAAGAATACAATGAACTTAACGACAAAAGTCTAACGCAACTTACATACTAACGTTGAATCCACACGAGGAGAACTAACCTTAAGAGCTGGCTAGCCTCTCTTCAATGCATAGATAAAAAGTAAAATAAAATCATTAATAAACTACTGTATTTCTAGTACACTACACCAGCTTTGTAATATTATTCCAGTCCTGAATCCATTGATTCAGCCGGAGATTTATAATCTGCAACCAAGTTATCTTTACCTGGTAAATACTTTACATTAAAAATTACAGTTGCAAACATAATGACCACTAGTTAACTTTTGATTATTATTTTTCATGTTATTCACAAAAGTAAAAGGATTATGATCCATGTACAATGTAATATTCTGTGGTCGATTTACGTAAATTAAAAACTTGTTCATTGCTCTGATCAGCACCAGCATTTCAGTATTAACTGTTGATTCGACTCGATGGTGCTTTTTAAGTTTTGAAGACATAACACACGCAGGGTAAAGAATTCCTTCCTTCTCTTTTTGCAGTAAGACAGCTCCAATCCCGTTATCCTTCACATCCACCCAGATAAGGAGTTTTTCGATAAAATCCAGTGCTTGAAGTATCTGTTTCGAGGTTGATATTGCCTTCCTCAGATTTTTCTGTTACGCTGGCATCTCTATAAAGTAGGTCTGGTCACAGCCCTTCTCAAAAATCCGGAATGGTTATGGGAACTCGTTGGCGAGATGGAATCTCCTGTATGATGCATAGACCAACACCTACCATCCTACCGTAACCTGTCTGTTTGTACTGTACCAACCGTGTGTCACACGATCGTACATAATTCATTTTGTATATATTATGCTTGTATCTTCGCTCTCCCCTCGCACTAAAAAGAACCAGAAAAATCATGTTTGCTTTTCTCCTCTGTAACAGTGTCAATATTTGAACATGAAAATTCTTGTTGCTTTGAGATTGTGTATATAAAGGAGAGTGTTCTTTAATAAACTAATTCAGTTGTTTTCAACTTGCCTTTCAGTTCACAACCTTCTCTCACCATGTCACATTGGTGACCCCGGAAGTCAACTCGCTCCCACCGCCTTTCACACCCACCCCCCTCGCCCCTCCATCGTTGGTACTATGGTGGACTCTACAGAAGTTGGCGCTGCAGCTGCTCCATTGAAACTTTCATCGTTCGCCAGAGGAGAGGCGTTTGCTTGGTTTCAGCGCGCAGAAGTCCAGTTTCGCATCAAGGGCGTGACTTGCTCAACCACCAAATCAGATTATGTTCTCGCTCCAATACCCGAGGACACCTTCCCGGAAATATCTGACTGGCTTTGTGAAGAAGGAGACACCCCAATAGTGTATGACGCCCTCAAAACATACCTTCTGCAGCAGTACTCGCCATCGCCAGCCGCCCGTATAGCAGAGCTTTTTCAGCTCTCGCAACAATCGTTAGGGGACCAAAGGGCTTCGCTTGCCCTCAGGGAAATGACCAGTATCGCTCGCCTTCAACCTGCTGCAGACGGCTCTCCTCGTGAGGTGAACCTACTTCGTGCCCTTTGGATACACCGTTTACCCGGACCTATATGCGCTGCCATACCCGATGTCGATAGTTTACCCATAAAAGACTTGATGACCAAAGCCGACGCCTTTATGGACAGCCACTTCCACACCTCCATCAACGCCTCCACCCCTGACGAAGAGGATGCCTATTCAACGTCAACCAAAGCTGACATGAATGCCGTAGGACATACACGCCTACCCTGTGAAGTGCCGAAGCAGCGACAAAGCCGCCCACCACCCACCAATCGCTCGCGCCCCAACAAACGACTTCTACAGCCACTCACTACCTCCTATCCACCCCAGTTTTGCTACTACCACTTTAGATTCGGGGCAACCGAGAAGAAATGTACCGAGGATTGTTAGCGGCCAAAAAACCTGTAAATAGGCCATCGCTCGTGGCGGTGGCCTCCTATGCTTCTAATCTTTTCTTTTTACATGATGCAGGAACGGGCGTGCGATTTTTGGTAGACACGGGTGCTTGTTGTTCTCTTTTGCCAAGGAAATTCTTCAAGACACGACGTAGTCTGTCTACATCAGCCGACGTCCGCTTGGTAGCTACCAACGGATCTGCGATACCCACCTACGGTTACGAGAACCTCACATTATCGTTCGGAAATGGTAAATTCAATTGGAAGTTTCTCGTAGCTGACGTCACATTGCCAATCCTCGGTGCGGATTTCCTCTCTCATTTCCACCTTCTGGTCGATGTCGCCAACCAACGATTGGTCAACGCAGACTCGTACTTGTCGACGCCTCTTCAACCCGCCCCCTCTAACCTCGCTCTCCACATTAGCGCACCCACGGATGCCTATGCCCACCTCCTCACATCGTACCCGGATGTTATCCGTCCCAAACTTCGCCAAACGCCCACGCTTCCTTCTAAGCACGGTATTTATCACCATATCAAGACGACGAGACCCCCAGTCTTCGCAAAATTCAGACGTCTGGCACCGGAACGATTGGCAGCCGCCAAAGAGACGTTCGCCGAAATGGAGGAAATGGGCCTTTGCCAAAAGGCCTACAGCCCATGGTCGTCACCCAAACACATCGTTCCGAAGAAAGACGGCTCCCTCCGTCCGTGCGGGGATTACAGGCGCCTGAACATGCAAACAGAACCGGATTACTACCCCCTCCCAAACATCGCCGACGTGACCTTCTACCAGCACAAAGCAAAGGTTTTCTCTACGCTCAACCTCCTGAAGGGGTATTATCAGGTGCCTATGAACCCAGATGACCTTCCCAAGACTGTCATCACCACTCCGTTTGGTACATACACCTTCAATTACTCCTGTTTTGGCCTTCGTAATGAGGGGGCTACGTTTCAACGTCTCATGGATGGCATCTTAGGGGACCTCCCTTTCTGCGTATGTTATGTGGACGACATACTTGTGTTCTCTTCCTCAAAAGAGGAACACCTCCGTCACCTGCGCATCGTGCTCGACCGCCAGCAACAAAACGGCTTTGTAGTCCGGTATGACAGTGTACCTTTGGCCCAAACGAAGTGTTGTTCTTAGGGCACCACATCACTCCTGAAGGAGTCCAACCCCTCCCTGAGAAGGTAGCAGCCGTTCAGTACTTCTCCGATCCCTCGACCGTCAAAGCTCTGCAGGAAATCTTGGGTATGATCAACTATTATCACCGTTTTCTGCCAGCCATTGCCGCCACTCTTGCTCCCCTCTACGCCTCCCTCAAGGGCAAGCCAAAGGACCTGAAGTGGGGTCCCCTTCAAGAAGCAGCCTTCTGCAATGCAAAGAAGGCCCTATCAACTGCTGCGGCTCTCACTTTTCCTATACCACTTGCCCCTCTCCTTCTCTCCACTGATGTCAGCAATGTCGCTATTGGTGCAGTACTCGAGCAGGTGGTCAACAGCTCGCCCACCCATTGGCCTTCTTCAGCAGAAAACTATCCAAGGCAGAATCGAGTTATTCTACCTCCGATCAAGAATTGCTGGCGGCGCACTTGGCTGTCCGTCACTTTTGCCATATCTTAGAAGGTACGCCCTTCGTCATTCACACAGATCACATGCCTCTGGTGCACGCCTTTACTCGACAGTCTGATGCCTGGTCCACCCGGCAACGCCGACATCTCTCCGCCGTGGCTGAATACAATTGCACCCTTCAATACGTCCCAGGGAAAATGAATCCCGTTGCCAATTCCCTGTCAAGAAACACGTTGGCTGCCGTTCAACTGGGATTGGATTACAACGCCCTGGCTGAAGCCCAACGACAGGATCCAGAGTATCAAACATATAGGACATCCTGCACGTCCCTCCCTTGGGAAGAATTCCCCCTCGAAAACTCCAACAACACCCTCTTCTGTGATGTCAGTACTGGTAGACCGTGACCTTGTATCCCTGCTCCCATACGCCGGCAGGTGTTTGATTTCATTCACGGCCTCTGACATCCCTCGTGCCGTTCTACTGCACAGCTGCTGAGGACAAAGTTCATTTGGCACGGCATTTCTAAGGATGCTAAGGATTGTGTCCGTGCCTGTACTTCTTGCCAAACTTCCAAAGTACATCAACACACGGATTCAGGAGTGGGCACCTTTCCTCAACCTCAGCGTCGTTTCGCACACATTCACGTCCACGTTTTAGGCCCCCTACCCACATCACAAGGACATCGTTACCTGTTTACCGTCATCGACCGCTCCAATCGTTGGCCTGAAGCCATTCCCATGGAAACTGCAACGTCCGCCTCATGTACATCTGCCTTACTTTCTGGATGGATTGCAAGATTTGGTATCCCTGAGCATAGTACCTCCGACAGTGGAACCAATTTTACTTCTCAATTGTGGACATCAATAGCGGATATCCTGGGCATCACCCTACATCAGACAACGGCCTACAACCCCGCTGCCAATGGAATGGTTGAACGTTTTCATCGCACCCTCAAAGCAGCTTTGATGTCCCACTGCGAGGATTCCAACTGGTTTACTCACCTTCCCTGGGTCCTCCTGGGACTAAGGACCACTCCTAAAGACGCCCTCGACATCTCGGCAGCTGAAATGGTGTATGGTGACCCGTTGGTCGTCCCTGCCGAATTTTTTCCTTCTACAATATCCTCCGACGATCTCTAGTGCATACGACAAGTCGTGGGAAAATTTACTCCATGCCACCCGACTTATAAGACCCCAGGGAAGCGTCACATACCAACAGACTTGCACTCTGCAATGCACGTCTTCCTGCGCAACGACACTAGCAAGCCACCGCTAACGCCCCCTTACATGGGTACTTTCCTTGTGATCCGCCACAGTCCGAAAGCATTCCTCAAAAACATTCGTGGCAAAGAAGACTGGGTCTCCATTGATTGTCTAAAACCTACTTATCTTCTGCCAGACGACCCGCCTACAGTTCGCCTCTCTAGATCAGGGCGCCCTATTTAACATGTACAGTATGTCATTTTTAGGGGGGGGGGCGCCATGTACCAACCGTGTGTCACACGATCGTACATAATTCATTTTGTATATATTATGCTTGTATCTTCGCTCTCCCCTCGCACTAAAAAGAACATGAAAAATCATGTTTGCTTTTTTCCTCTGTAACAGTGTCAATATTTGAACATGAAAATTCTTGTTGCTTTGAGATTTTGTATATAAAGGAGAGTGTTCTTTAATAAACTAACTCAGTTGTTTTCAACTTGCCTTTGAGTTCACAACCTTCTCTCACCACGTCACAGTACTCTTCATACTAAACCTTTTCATCGTCCATCCTTGAATCGCTTTCCCGTCCCCTAGGGAAAATTTCCTTAACTCGCAGACCTCTTTCCTAAAATCCTTGATATTTCCTTCTTCTGATTCCTCTTGATCCTTCTCTTTTCCAGCCAACATTTTCTCTGGTCCTTTGTTGAAGGGTCCTACAACCTGTCTGTTCGTACTCTTCCTACCAAAGCTTTTCTTCGTTTGTCGTTGACTCGTCGTCTTCATGTCTTATAGGGAAATATTTCTGTATCTCGCCTATCCTTTTCCACTGATTCTTGACATATTTTCCATCCGTTCCCTCTCAGTCATTCCATTTCTGTGCTAACATTTTCTTTGGTCCTTTCCTGAAGGGTCCTCCTCTACTTCCATCGGGTGTAAGGTAGGTTCCTTTAATGCACTCGTTGGGTTTTTCAGCCGTCTGACATATGTGATATGCACAGCAAAACTGGGTTACGTCCTCATGCAGGCCAAGCCGGAAAAAAAAGTGTATCATTATCTTCTCTGTTGTTTTCCTTATCCCCATATGTTGCATCTCGTGTGCGACAGTGATTACCTGTCTTCTCAACGGTGCGGAAATTAATATTGGCCGGTATATCAGCCATTCGGCATTCCCAGTGATTTTGGTGGGTGTGTGCTTCCTCATAAGCAACCCATCCTTAAAATAATAACATGTTGGAGACATCTCTGCCTCTGTCTCGTCCACCACACAGTACAATAAGTTTGTTAATGTTGCATCCTTTTGTTGCAATCCTATTAACCTTTTCTTACTTACTTGTCCTACTTTCAATTTTGTGTTTTCTTTTTCTTCCAAGTTCATTTTTTCTCTTTCCTCTTGTCCGCTCGCTTTCATTCCCCTTCGCTCGTGCTTATTTGGAAACTTTCTTCTTGCATACCATCCAAGGAATCATCTTCTACAGAAAAAAAATCCTGCAAGTTCATTGCTCCTTCGATTTATTTTTCTGCTTTTTCCTCTGGTCTACTTGTGCATCGTTTCTCTTCACTCGGGCTTACTCGAGAATTCTTTTCTTGGGTACTATCCCAGGAATCCTCTTCTTTGGAAAATAAAATCTTCCAAGTTCATTGCTCCTTCATTTTCTCTTTCTTCTTTGTCCTTTTGCCCGCTCATCTGTCGCTCCTCTTCGCTCAGGACTATTCTGGAGTTCTCTTTGTGCCTAACATTCTCTTCAGAAAACCAATCATCCAAGTTCATCGCTTCTTTGATTTCTTTTTCTTCTCTAGCAGCCGCTTTCTTCTTCATACTCCAAGCCGTAACACTACTAGGAAAAAGAGAATCTCTTACTACAAAGTCAAAATTGCCTATCACCAACTAGCATGACAGTTTCAAGCAGTAAATAAGGGTGACCTCCTGACCTCATATTCCCTTCAAAATGAGCGTGTCCCCTGTGAGAGACTGTTCCACCAATTGGTGTACTCCTCGTATCACTACACTTTGGTTACAACCTGTGTCGCACAATATCATAACCGGGCTCTCTCACTCCCGTCTATCGTCGCTAAAATACAACTATAAATATATGGTTTAAAGGCATTTACACTGTTTCTGATCATACCACTCATCATGTATACATTGGCTAGTATATTTTCAGCTCTGTCTTTTCCTGATAGCTCCTTCGTCTTTGCATTCTGTGGTGTCAAATTATCATTAATCAATTGGGAGACTGCTTCCAGTTCGTTTGACCATCATTCCTTACAGATATGGATGCTCTTGCCACAATTAAAAAAGAAAATATCAACCTTCAGCACATCTTTCATGATACTTGAAGGAGGAGGACTTAACGTTTGTTGCTGTGGTACTATCGCATTCTGCTTAGGGACAGTTCCAGTGCTACTTCCATTTTAACTGTTAAACTTGTTTCCCTAGTTATTACTGAAGTTGTGTCCATAGTTTGGCAAATGCTTAACACTTGGTAGGAGCGGCGATTGAAAATTCATGCCCCAGGAGGGTTTACGATTGATAATATTATGATCTTCACTCAGAGAAGAGGCTTTAAGAAGGTGCTTCACCTCTCTCTCTCTCAAGTACATTCGAATGTGATCAGGAATTTCTCAAAGATACTGCTCTTGTATTATCAATTCTTCTGAATAAGCCAATTCTTTTACCTTAACACTGTGGCCCTTCCCAAAGAGCATACTCTGCAGTAACACAGACCATTTATCTTCTGGCCATTTCAGCGTTGCCGCGACCATTTCAAAATGATTGAAGAACTCATCTGGAGACTCCTCTGTGAAAATGGGAATTAACCTCTGGGCTTTCGACACATCAAACACTGGATCATGCTTAGCAAGGGACATCTTGGTTTGCGTTTGGAAACTGAGCAGAACCGTGCAAAAGCTCTATTTCCCACGCTTACCTCGCTTCTTCCATCCCTTTTTCTTCAGGTCTTTTCCCCTTTTCTTCCTATCTTGCAATTTCCCTTGCTTCCATTCATTTCGCACCTCGTCTTTCTTCTCACTTTTCTTCTTCTCGCCTAGCTTCCATTAACCTTCCGTATCTTGCGATCTCTCTGGCTTCTTCTCGTTAATATTCTTCTCGTCTCGCTTCATTTTCCTTCTCATTTTACATCATCTTCAACTTAATTAGGTTCTCGTCCATTGCAATTCATCATATCTCAGCCTCTACATCCTTACCTGCTTTTATGCCTTCAGATTGTGGGTCAACTGGTCTTAGCTTCGTTAAAAATTCTTCCTAAGCTTCTTCAAACACTTTAAGAGCTGCCACAATATTCACTTCCGACAACTTACCCAATTTTAGCAATGCTTCTAAACTAGACACTAAATTCCCACGTCTTGCATATATATAAATATATACTGTATATATATATATATATATATATATATATATATATATATATATATATATATATATATATATATATATATATATATATATACTGTATATATATATATATATATATATATATATATATATATATATATATATATATATATATATATATATATATATATACACTTTTTATATATATATATATATATATATATGTATATACATATATATATATATATATATATATATATATATATATATGTATACATCCTATAATTATTAATAATATTATTATTACTTCCTAAACTACAACCCTAATTGGAAAAGCCGGATGCTATAAGCCCAGGGGCTCCAACAGGTAAAATAGCTCATTGAGGTAAAGAAACAAAGAAAAATAAGATATTTTAAGAAGAGCAACGAGATTAAAATAAATATCTCCTATATAAACTATAAAAACTCTAACAAATGAGAGGTAGAGAAATAAGATCGAATAGTGTACCCGAGTGTATCCTTAACTAAGAGAACTCTAAACCTAAACAGTGGAAGATCAGGGTACAGAGGCTATGACACTATCCAAGATTAGAGAACAATGGATTGATTTTGGAGTGTCCTTCTCCTAGAAGAGCTGCTTATCATAACTAAAGAGTCTCTTTTAGCCTTACAAAGAGAAAAGTGGCTACTGAAGAAATAGAATGCAGTAAGAAGAATTGTTTGGTAATCTGTGTTGTGAGGTGTAAGTGACAGAAGGGGATGTGTAAGGAATAGGCCAGACTATTCGGTGTTTGTGTTAGGCAAAGTGAAAATGAACTGTAAAAAGAGAGAAGGATCCAACGTACTATTGTCTGGCCAGTCAAAAGACCCAATAACTCTCTAGCGGTAGTATCTCAACAGGTGGCTGGTGCCCTGGCCAACCTACTACCAATACATATATATATATATATATATATATATATATATATATATATAGCTATATATTTATATATATATATATATATATATATATATATATATATATATATATATATATATATATATGTGTGTGTGTGTGTGTGTGTGTATGTGTGTGTGTGTGTTTGTGTGTGTGTGTGTATACAACTTTTAAAACATTAAGATAATATTACAAGAAAATGACTAAGAAATAACGCGAGACAAAATGGTAAATCTACAAAAAGAAGGAATTGATTTTTTTTCATGTGAAATTCATCAATAGTGGAAGACAGAGACCTTTTCTTCTTTGAAATATTTTATTGGTTGCTACAAAAAAAAGGGGGGGGTGGGAGAGAAAGGAGCATTTTACGTAATGTAAGAATATATTTTACTCATATACTATTGGGCCATTGAATATATTTTTAGTTATTCCAATTGCAATTGATGGTCACGTAAAATAAACTTTTTTGGGAGGTTGAAAAAAAAATAATAAAAAATGAATCGATCTAATGAGAATCCATATAAAATACGTATAATATTACTTTCGTAGGTAAAACTGGTTGTAGCTCTACTGCTGCTGGTTACCAACTAATTTCCATTTGATTTAAACAAAAGATTTCAACCACCTCCTGGCGAACGTCTGAATGGATATACTGAAAGTAGGATTCGGTTCACTATTCTGGAAATATGGTTTTGTAATGGATATAAAGTTTGGGACGCTCTGCTAACAATCTCCAGAGCTATTCAGCAACTAACTTTATTATTATTATTATTATTATTATTATTATTATTATTATTATTATTATTATTATTATTATTATTATTATTGTTACTACTTACTAGGCTACAACCCTAGTTGGAAAAGCAGGACGCTATAACCCCAGGGGTCCCAATAAGGAAAAAAACCCAGTGAGGAAGGGAACAAGGAAATATAAGATATTTCAAGAAGAGTAATAGCATTGAAATAAATTTATCCTATATAGACTATAAAAAACTATACAAAAAAAAAAGAGAAATAGGACAAAATAGTGTGCCCGAGTGCGGCGTTTGATTGTGATTATCTTATTCCAAAGCAGCAAATGGGAGTTGAAGGATTATTTCTAGGTA
>NC_090740.1:99488022-99494017 GCF_036898095.1 Palaemon carinicauda | reverse complement strand
TCAATTATCCAATTTCCTATTTACACATGTAAGGGAAGGAATTTCTTCACTATAAATCGACAACGATTATGTTTCGTTCAAATTCAGTTTAGATATTTTTTGCTTCAATTTCCTGATAGTTTGTTGGATTGTATGGCGTTTAACTCAGTTCATAATTTCATATCAATAAAGATGGTAAAACTATTTTCACAGTTGAAATTGCAGTTTATTTCATCCTATCCCGGTTGAATTATTCATATTCAACGAATTAACTTACGATTATTCAAAATATGAAAAGGGAATGACAAATCAAGTTAATAAAATTGTTAAAAGCTGAAGTAATTTCCATGAACTTACGAGTATATGATGTAAATTAATATGGCAAAAGTAGACTTATCCGTTTTGATCTTGTGTATAAATTCAGATATTAAATGATAGCTCTTAGCATTCTATTGATGCAATTCGAAATATATACTCAAAAGCAATTAATTTTATATATAATATCTAATACATCATTATAGAAGATAACCGAAAAGCAGCCTTCATTTTGATACATCCCTCTGTAGTGTAATGTCATTCCAACAGGTTATGTGGAAACAGATTTGTTATCTTTGATGAGAACATTACCATAATTGCCTAGTTTCAATGATTAAGGAAAATCCAGAGGATTTGGGCCTTACGTCTTTGCTATTGAAAAGGAAATATTACAGTCATGCTGAACGTTTTCTTTAGAGTGTTTGGAACTAATTTCATAGACATAAAATAAATGAAATTTATAATTAGTGTTATTATCGCGGAGGAAGTTGTAAAATATTAAAACTGTTGTCCATATAAATTCTTCGTTGTTGGAGTTGACCTTAAAAAGATAATAATGGTTCTCAAATTCATCTCGGAATAAGAATAATGGTTCTCCCAATTTATCATCATTCGTGACTTACTTTTTAAAGGCACTGTGAAAAGAGACATGCACATGGAAGTTATTGGAGCTATTGAATGATAACTACTGCCCGTTATCGTTGTATAGTTTGAGTAAACACCATTTGCGTGCAGTGCCTGCGGCATTGCCTTGTACAGTTGTCTTAAAGTATTCCTTTTACCCCTTACGCTTATGTTTTATGAAAATAGTATGGTAACACCGCAATGAAAGCCTATTTGTCTTGTAACGACGGACGTGAATGGTCGAGCTATTGGTATGCCAGTGCTCCTATTTTTATAAACACTACGTAGACAATATATTAATGATATACGAATAATAGTTCACATTACAAGTGAAATAAGTTGCTGTTAAATACTTAGAAAAATAGTATAGTAACAGAGTAGTAATAATAGCAATGGTAAAAATCATATTCATTCCTGATTAATCAGACATCGTCAACCTTCGTTACATTCAGTTGAGGCAGGCGTTTGCTGAAATCCAACTTTAGTTCATAGTAGATATATGGGTTCTTTTTCAGAACATAATTATTTGAATGGAAATACGCTTTCGATTTATATAATCCATCAATTTATAAAGAAATGAGATCATAAACCCGCAAATTTCAAGACCTATAAATATAATTTCATAAAGGCAATTATGATAGCCATTGACAGGTCATGATACATGAAGGCTTGGGGAAAAATTAATAGACAACCCGATGTATAAAGGAACAAATATATCCAGTGTATCATTCATATATATATATATTTTTAATTCGAGCCACGTCTCACCAGAGTAGCCTAGATGGAAATTTCTCTGGGCGGTAATTAAACTCGAGTCATCTGAGTAACAACACACCTTAACCACCCTGATGGTCTTTATATAATTGGTAGATATGGTTGCACACCGATAAAATCGTACTCATATAGATAAGAGAGAGAGACTGAACTATGGTTGGGTTTATTTTATGTCAATTTCGTTGGTATTATCGAACAATACTATATAGACCTTTTATAATACCCTGATAATGACAAACAGGGACTCGATTAGATAAATGTTGTATAGCCATGTCATTATATAATAAGATAACTCCGATATCCTTGTGTCTTCAATACTTATTACAATACGGTGGGGGTCTGAAACAAGTTATTGACGTCAAACTAGCTGTTTCACAGATCTCGTTCAATATGTAATATTTCCCTCCACATATGACCTAACAAAACATCAAGAAGGAATCATCAGTCGCATGTTAATTTTTATGAAAATAAAATTCCATGATGATCATTCTCAGAGTAGTAAGGTATAAATTCATGACGGGCAGTTCGAGAATTTATCGGTTGTCAAAAGCCCACTTGACAACGGAATTACTTTAGGGAATGTAAGTGCTTCGTAAGATATCACTTTTAATACTAAATATTCTAGATAAGATAATTAGCAATTAAAACTTGCAACTAGATGCACCATAGATGGGTAGATACATAGAGATAAAGAGATGGATTGAATTGCTTTCAGTTATCGTCAGGTTTAGAATTTTTTTTTTTCTTATTTTACATTCAACTTAAATGACTAAATTGCACCCTCAGTTGAGCTGGCCTTGGTCTTAATCGTTGGTAAAAAATAAAATACCCAAGTCTTTTATTATATAATTATGAATTTTCTTTATCAAAATCAGCTGGATTCATCGATGAATTTATAGCAAATATCTGAAAACTATGTATTACAAATTTGTGATATTCAATGTTTAATCGCAATCATAACTTCGTATTAACCTTTTGTTTTAGTACTCAAGCGATACTGGTTGATTGAAGCTTATTATTTTTTTTTTTCAGTTTCCATTCTCATAACATTCCTTACATTTGTGGGCATGGTTTAGTGAAATCACTATGGAAATAATTATTTAATTCTAGTTATACAATGTTTGAATTGTAAAAAGAAAATAAGTAAAACAAGATCGTATTTGAAACATTAATATTTTGTCCATGCACCATTATGTGCAGTAACATCTTGCAATCTGTTTTGCATTGACGAGACGTGGTTATACACAACTTGTCGGTTGCGGCGGAACAGTTCCCAATCGTTGAGAACATGCTGGAAAAGACGCTGGTGGTTACGCTCCTGACCCTGCTCCCAGCTGTTGACGATGTTCCCCCAGACATTTTCGATCGGGTTCAAGTCGCATGCTTTGCTCGGCCAGGGAAGGAGAACAATGTCGCGTCTGTTCAGCAAACCATGCTCGGACAATCCTCGCAGTATGGATGGAACAGTTATCCTAAAAGAAATAATATAACTGATTAATCATACTGTTAGAACAAGGTGGAAGGAGAACAATTTATATTTTCAATATAAATGAAGGCAAAATAATGCCGTTTAGTCCAGCAAAAGGAGTCACAATAATGATTAATAAAAGGGCTTGAGTAGCCAAGGAGGAGACGTGGGTGTTGTGTGTTGATAAGAATATTTGGTCTACTTTTCATGAAGAGGGCAAAAAATACCTTGTAACAATTTCAGTGGCTTTATTTGGCCGCTTTAGATTCATCAGGGAATGTAGATCAATGATTGTTGATGTAAGATCCTTTTACAGTTATAAAACTAATAAATCCAAGACAAAAGTCTTATTGAGTAATTTGAAACTACTTTATGACCAATATCAGCAATGAGTTGATACCATATTTGTCAAGAAAGGGCATTCATATTACTAAAAAAAAAAAAAAAAAACAATGCACATACCTGCATGAAAATTATCTGCTCAGGATAAGGAAGAGCAATAAACTCGAACGGAAGGAACCATCACCTCTTCCAAAATTTCGAGATACCGCTCATCGTTGAACCATCCACTGATCTCGGCCAATTCACCAACGCCATGCAGGTGTATCCACCCCCAAACGTTACAGGTGATATGGGCGCTTCTGGCTACTTGATAAATATTCTGGCTGTCGTATCTCGTGTTATCACGCCTCCAGCAATGCAGACGACCATGCGTGTTAGAAGCGAAGGTCTTTTTGTCACTGAAAATTACTCTGCCCCAGAAGTCTAACCCCTCTTGCCAAATAACGTTGAGCAAATTCCAGCCGTGCCGTTTTATGACGATCCTCCAGCTTTTGTTTCACTGCCGGAGTCCTATGGTGGATACCGTCTGCGTGGAGCCTATTTCTTATAGTTCCAGACGAAACACGCAAGTTCAGTGTGTCCCTTATGGCAACCTGCATTTTATAAATGGGCTTTGCGTGGCTACTTCCGAAATCGCCCTATCTTCTTCTGGGGTCGTTTTTCTTGGCCCACCAGCTCTTGGCCTGTCGTTGAGGTTTCCAGACTCTTCCCATCTTCGACACCAAAGTCGAACTGTTGGCAATGAAATTCCTAATTCTCTTGCAATACGTTTGTAAGACATGCAGAGTCTCTCATGCCTACAATTCTGCTCCTATTGCCTGATTCTTTGTTGATTGCGATCCATTGTCTACTCTAGTCACTAAACCGCTACTCAAGAGAATGACATAATGGACTAACAGAGGTCACGACATCACTTACCTGGCCCCCGCCTCTCTCTCTCTTTCTGAGTTATACAGCTTTAATCGAGTCCCTGTGTCATTCTCAAGGTATTAAAAAAGGTTTATATAGTACTGTTCGATAATACCAACGAAATTGACATAAAATAAACCCAACCATAGTTCAGTCTCTCTCTCTTATCTATATGAGTACGATTTTATCGGTGTGCAACCATATCCTACCAATGATATAAAGACCATCAGGGTGGGTTAAGGTGTGTTGTTACTCAGATGACTCGAGTTTAATTACCGCCCAGAGAAATTTCCATCTAGGCTACTCTGGTGAGACGTGGCTCGAATTAAAAAATAATATATATATATGAATGATACACTGGATATATTTGTTCCTTTATACATCGGGTTGTCTATTAATTTTTCCCCAAGCCTTCCGTATCATGACCTGTCAATGGCTATCATAATTGCCTTATGAAATTATATTTATAGGTCTTGAAAATTTGCGGTTTATGATCTCATTTCTTTATAAATTGATGGATTATATAAATCGAAAGCGTATTTCCATTCAAATAATTATGTTCTGAAAAAGAACCCATATATCTACTATGAACTAAAGTTGGATTCCAGCAAACGCCTGCCTCAACTGAATGTAACGAAGGTTGACGATGTCTGATTAATCAGGAAATGAATATGATTTTTACCATTGCTATTATTACTACTCTGTTACTATACTATTTTTCTAAGTATTTAACAGCAACTTATTTCACTTGTAATGTGAACTATTATTCGTATATCATTAATATATTGTCTACAGTAGTGTTTATAAAAATAGGAGCACTGGCATACCAATAGCTCGACCATTCACGTCCGTCGTTACAAGACAAATAGGCTTTCATTGCGGTGTTACCATACTATTTTCATAAAACATAAGCGTAAGGGGTAAAGGAATACTTTGAGGCAACTGTACCATTATCTCCTCAAACAAACAAGTTTATCATTACTACTACTATTGCCGGACGGATGAAAGAAATGATGTGAGGACAATGGGTTTGAAACGAAAATATAATGCAACGGAATTCATATATAACTGGGAAGATAAGGATTAATAACATGGTTAACGGAGCGACACACTTAACTGATAGAAATATCATCACGTCGATGACATTTTCAAAAATTTACACGTACAGTTTTCTCACAGAAATTTGCTGATAATTCTGTTCAAGGCAAGATTAATGAATCCATTTGAATGATAATGAGATACTCCATTTAAGAAGAGAATCACTAATCATAAACCCTTTTAGATTTTAAGGATCAAACCAGTACCATAGAAAGTTTTTCTTTATCACTCAAGAAACATTTGTAAAACCAAAATTCTTTTTCTTAACATATCAGCTTTCATTAAAAAAAAAAGAAAAACAAAAAGAAAAACATTGGTAATGTGATTATTCAAAACTCTCTTAGACAAGGAAATAACTTCGAGGTTACTGTGGAAAGTGAAGTTTTACGTCTTCCACACTTAAAAAACTGTTCTTTGAAGATAACCTCGATGATGTGTTTAACTTTCTGAAGAAATTGACAGGTCTGGACCATGGGTTTAAATAGA
>NC_090740.1:99460522-99483022 GCF_036898095.1 Palaemon carinicauda | reverse complement strand
CTTCCTCACGCTGGGCAGGCCTCATTGGTGGAGTCTAGTGATTCATGTCTAATTATTCACATCAAACCAACCTAGTAGGGATGGCCCTGACAAGTACACCTTTGCTGATCATTGAGCTGTGAAAACCCTTTCACCACTCAGAGAGGGATATAACACACAGAAATACGCGCACATCTATTCATCTAACTACCTCTCTATTTATCTATATATACAGTTTTGTATTTATATATATATATATATAATATATATGTGTGTGTGTGTGTGTGTGTGTGAGTGTGTGTGTGTGTGTTTTGTGTGTCTGCCTGTGCGTGTTTGCAAGTGTGTGTGTTTGTTGATGTGTGTAATATTTCAGCAAAAAGAAAAATAACTTAGAAAGTAGGAATTGCAAAGCGATAAAAAATACAATCCCTTAAGTTTAAATCACTCTAATAATATGACTATACTCTCACATATCTTTGAATATATACTTACCATACCTTCATCCCATTACCAAATGCTCAGAATTTTTGATAGAATCACTTCTTTATAGAAAAGCTTATCTGTATAAAGCAATGTTAATTACAGTGGTTGCGTAAACATGAAGTAGGTTCATTGCCTGCTACATTAATAACGATAACGTCGTTCATTTAGTGGCGCTGTTTTCCATGTCAGTAAAGCCTGGTTCACACTATGCCAGTAATTTAGTCAAGTGGCGAGTAATTTAACTACTAAATTTGTCTGAACACCAAATAGTTTAGTGTAGTAGTTTAGTAAGCAATTTAGTGATTTAGTATTTAGCCGATCCAAAGGGTCTATTTTTACGGTCAAGTAGTAGCTCTGCCAACTTGTCATTCCTCCACTAATCCAGTGAGAACACGTGTTGAATTTAGTAATTTAGTTGAGGTCATGAGTTGTAGGTTGCCGCAGAAATGGCACTTCGATGGAATGAAGAGACAATACTAAAATTTATTTCAAAATATTTACAACGTGAGAGCTTGTGGAATGTTAAATGTCCACAGTTTTTGCCGGAACTGCACTCCTTAAATGGCCATCATTTCGTTGAATTTGTGATTGCACTTTCCTTACCAGAAAGTTAAGACAATCTTGACCCATTCTGAATGTTGAGTAGTATTCTCTAGGATCTTCTACTTCTAATTCCTTGAAAAGTGAATAAGTAGCTTCTAGTTTATTTCTTCTCTGAATCCATTTTCGTTCAAATAATCCTTTTCTTTTTGACACACTTATTTCTTCCTCCATTTCCTCTTAAATAGCTCTTCTAATATCTTTTATTAGCCTTTGAGCTTTGCTGTGTTGCCTGTTCATCTTGCGATGCCTTACACAATAATGTACTCTACTTGACTGGTTGTGCGAACGAAATTGATCAGTTTAGTGGGAAAGTAGTAACTAAACTACTCGCCACTTGACTAAATTACTGGCTAAATGATGTTCAGCACCAGAGCTATTTTAAAAGGTCGTTTCATAGTTGTTAAATAAGAAATCTTTGGTAAAGATGGTTCGAAAGGTTTATTTATTCAAGCTTCTTACAAAAGAATATTTATGGAAATACACGACATATATCTGTTTCAGCTTTAGATTAAAAATATAAATATTCTTGATATCATCAAAACTCTTTCTTTCTATTATTATTATTATTATTATTATTATTATTATTATTATTATTATTATTATTATTATCTATGTTTGTGTAGTGTAATACGAAGAACCTTTTATTTCGATAATTTTCATTCAATAAGGACGATAAATTTTTTTACTAAGCAATAGTCAATGTCGTTCTTATCATCGAAGAAATGGAAATTTCACAATGCGATGACTGGGATTAGTGTACTCCGAGAACTTTTAATAGAATGTAAATTAAAACAATTTCGACACATAAAGAGGCGAGGTAGACTGGCTGTGATTTATAAAAGCATAAAAAAATTATGTTTAAATTTACATGTTAATTCGAATTGCTCATTCAATAGTTTCAGCCACTGCATTGGTAAGTTGAATCTTATTCATTTCCGGAAATAGAACGATGTCAATGACAACTTTATTGTCTTGAATAAAGTTGAATATTATTAAAATTGTAAATTCCAAAATTAAAGGCATTAACTAGAGAATAGAGAATTAAAATATAATAGAAAATTAATGCAAATGAAGCGAAGAACATTTATCAAGGAAACATAGGTAAATAGAAAAAGAATTCTATTAAACGTTAGATAGGATACGTCAAAGAAAAATTTTTGATTGTATTAATTTCCTCTTGGCCAAGAGACTTATATATAAAAACTGTCATCATTACGTTGAACAATAAAACTAGCAAACCGAAGCATAACCATTTCATCAGCTCTTCAGTTCGATACAGCGCGTCTTAGGTGACCTTAATCAGGCCTCATCGAAGCATTAATTAAATAAGCTGCTTTCAGTGACAGCAATGGTATGAGGACTCTAACAAAGGAGGCACCGGTCAGTTGGTAATCAATAGTAATATATATTTGGCATTGTGTAACAACAGCAGTGGCGTAACTACCGGGTTGGTAGTGGAGTGCCTCTTCTTATTTTAATTATACAATAAGAACAAAAGTGCTGTAACCCATAAGGGCAGTTAACACAGCTAGGGTAAAAGTGTTCACAAAGATGGACCTCATACTAACACAAAATCTATGATTTTATATAGAAGTCTAATGTATATAATTTTTTCTGAATTGTTTCTTCATTTGTTGAAGGATTTTGATAGGTGAGAAAATCACAAAATTGGTGATATAATCAAGTTATGAGTTTACTGTGGCCATTACGATAATATTACACGACGACAAACAAATCCTTCTCTCTCTCTCTCTCTCTCTCTCTCTCTCTCTCTCTCTCTCTGTATGTATGTGAGTGTGTGTAGAAACATGAAATAACATATATATTATATATAAACACATACACGTGCACACACATAAATATATATATATATATATATATATATATATATATCATCATCATTTCCGTCTACGCAAACGGCATTAGTTAGATTTATCCATTCGCTTCTATCTTGAGCTGTTAATTCAATTCTTCTCCATTCATCATCTCCTACTTCACACTTCATAGTCCTCACCCATGTAGGTTCTTCTAGTGCCTTATGGAGCCCAGTCAAATGTGTGGTGAATAATCTCTCTTCGGGGAGTGCGAAGCTCATGCCCAAACTACCTCCATCTGCTCCTCTCCATAATCTCATTCACATATGGTGATCGAGTAATCTCCCTGATAGTTTCATTTTTAATCCTCTCCTTCTATTAAACTCCATAATTCTTCTGGGGACTTTTTCAAATATACTAAATCTCTTGGAGATTGTTTCATTGTCATACCATGACTCATGTCCATACTGTAACACAGATCTCACTAAATTGATATATGGCGTGATTTTTATGTGTAATTTCAGGTGATTTGATTTCCAAATTTTATTTAACCTAAATTTTGTCTGATTTTATTTCGTCAATCATTCATTAAACTCCAATTCTGGAGACCCAGTATTGGAGATCATAGCTCTTAAATACTCAGATAATTGTAGGACATGAATCCTTTCTCCTTCCAATGATATTTCCTCTTCCATTGCATATTCCGTTCTCATCATCTCCGTCTTTCTTCTATTTATCTTGAAACCAACATAATGTGATATTACATGAATTTTGGTTTCATTGTGAATTCAGCGGTGTTATGCTAATGAGGACAGCATCATCAGCATAATATAGGTCAGCTAATTTCCTATTACCAATCCAGTAAAAACCTTCACCATTTCCAAGTGCTCTACGCATTACAATATAAATAAGGAGGATAAAAAAAAATATATGTGACAACACATTCCCTTGGAGTTCTCTGCTGTTGACTGGAAACTTCCCTGATAGGACTCCATTAACATTAATTTCGCACTTACTATGCTCATGAACAGAGTTAATCAAATTTACATATTTGAGAAGAATTCCATAATATCGCGGTACTTTACACAAAGCTGGCCGGTGCACACTATCAAAAGCTTTTTCATAGTTCACAATTTCCATCGTAAATGGATTTCTATATTTTACGTATTACTGTACAATATGTCTCAAAATTAATATTTAGTCGGTACAACTTCTACCTTTTCTAAATCCTGTTTGTTCATATGCAGGCTTTTAGTCAATCTTTCTCTCCACTGTCTCTGGAATAAACAAACTATATATTTTTACGACATCTGACGTTGTGATTCCTATGTATTTATTACAATCAGGCAGGTCACAATATTTTGCTATTAACTTTGACACTCTCAACTCTGATTCATCAGGTTTTGTCTCTTCATGACACAGTCTGTAAAAAAATCTTGAAAGCAATCTGGGGTTCACATAATTTTCAGCCACTATTATTTGGTACATGTATATACTATTGTACCCAACCCGTTAAAAATACAGGGTTGAATAATTTACATAGATATGCAAAAACACGCATATACATATCCTCTTGCCAGGGTCTGATTAATCTTTCTCCCCCTACCTGGGGGATGGCGTTAACCCAAATATTTATAAATCTGGCGATGTTGCTTAGGGTGAATATATATATATTTATATATATATATATATATATATGTATATATATATATATATATATATACACACACACACACATATATATATATATATATATATTTATGTATATATATATATATATATATATATTTGGGCTCAGGCCATGTCATCCTGATTGAAGTTCCTATTAGGTAGCATTCTAGGGTATATTTGACTACAGTGATATTCCCAGAGAATTTTACCTTAAGGTATCCAGAATTCTAACTCCTGGAGCGAATATCCCTAAATAATATCACAGGGATATCGCATAATATCAGAGGACATATTCTTGACACGTCACATAGCTATCTTCACCCCGAACAGTATTAACGCTTCGAGGGGGTATAGTGACAAGAATCTGAAATGAGAATGAAAAGAGAGCCGCTCATAAGGCATCTCTCCTATTCCGTTTCCAGTGTGTATCTGATGATAGCGGTAGCGCCCTCTTTATTCCTTTTCGTGTAGCTCTACTACTCGGTGTTTTCCCTTGTGTTCTCTCATTATTTTGGATTTAATTCAACATTTTGATGACTTCTCCGGCCTCCTCTGCCTCTGGAAAGTTGAGTATTATCTTTACTATGTATAAATGTAAGCTCTTGTCGTTTTGAATTAAATCAAAAGTGATATTAACGTAAACAAGAGCTATTGCCTACCGGAGGCATCCTGGATGCTATCGATCGCTCTTGTGGGTCATTTAGTTTGCTAGAGCAATTTTCCCGGTTTGTTTAGCTTTAATAATCTAGCTACTCAGCTCTGCTAGGAATGCTTATATTATACCGTCAGTTTTTAGCTCGGTGATTTCGACACGGGTCGAGGTACCGATCTTGCCCTTCGTGAGGCTTTGTAGCCTAGACGTCTGGCACTAGTACTTTCATGCATGATATAAGTTTTTCTGACTGTTATATTATTGAAGCTATAGGCAAATATTTTATACATGTAAGATATTGTTGAATGTTTTTTCCAAGATTGTATACGAGAGAGTTTCCGTGATTTAGGTAATCGATTCTCATCTTACTTAGTCTAGTATTCTAGGTACAGTAGTATACTTTCGCACATCCCAGATTGTTCTTGTCTCCTCCGGAGGCTAAGTTTAATCTCGCTCTCCCTCTGTAAGCCTTCGGCTTAATCCTAGTGGTTTTATCTGTATAATAATTCAGGTATAACTATTCTAGGATATGTCTGTCCTGACCGGATAACCAGAGTGACTGGTTTTTTGGGTTAGGGCAGGACATCAGAGTTTCTAGTCTGTGGTCAGCTTCTTCCTAACATAGAGAATGAGTCGCCTTTGCTAGGTTAGGGGCGGACACAGGAAGCTTTGCGTCCCTAGTTCATGCTGGAAGGATTCTGTAAGAGATGATTCCTTCCTCTAGTGGCCTAGCAGACTGTCCTGTGTTGTTTTTCTCGGGCTGGAGAATGAGTTTTCTCTGTTGCCCGGAGAAATAGCTTCACCTAACTTTGTTCTGATTGGGAGGAGGATGGCAAGTATTGCCAGTCTTCCTCCGTAATAGACAACTCTTGGTTAGGATGAGCTTCCCTAAGGGCTGAGTGTGTCTCCTGCTAGAACAAAGTCTATAGGACCCTTATCCCTTCCCCACCTCTCTTTCTTTTATTTTCTTTTGGCTGCAGTCCTACGTCCGTACCAAGTATAGGTTAGGATGGAGGACAGGCTCAGCTCTCTGCCGGCTGGCACTACGTGTCGGCCGGCAGAGACCCATTATTCTTTGCAGAGTGAACCCCAGACCTCCCTTGGTCTCCCTTCCATGTCTGCTGGTAGAGCCCAGCAGGCTATTGATTCTTTGGAAGCTTGAATGCTACATTCTCCCCTTCCATAAGTTCACTCTTTCTGGATGGAAGTTCGTGTGGCAATGTCGCGTTATAACCTCACATCCATACTGTTTCTCTGACTATTGTGTTGCACCCCTAACCCAACTGCCGGCTTAACAGCCGACTGCCGGGCAGGTGGAGGTTCTCTTGTTCTTGGCTACTGTTGGCGGGCTTGGGTTTTACTACCTTTGCCTGCCGGAAGTGGAAACACATCCCGAATCTGCTGGCCACTACGATTAGCGGCCGGCAGCTGGGTATTAGTATTTTCAGCCGTCGGCTGGCAATGATTGCCGGCCGGCACACAGTCGCCAATCAGTGGGCTGCCGCCTATTAGTTAAAGATAGTATATCTTTGAACTATAGAGGGATAGATGCCGGCCGGCATGTGCAGGCGCACACCGGCACATACCGGCGCATGCTAGCCGGCACAACAGCATGCGATGTACAGTAGTTGCTGTATTCGTAGTGTAGTACACACTGCATTAGCAGAAACTGCTGTATAGAGCTTGTGATAACACTAAAGTTCTTCATCATACTTGATGTTATCTTGTACAGCCTTTTGTTGAGACCGTACAATATATAGAAAGTAAGTTCTTTCTGTATTCTTTCTATCCCGTATATTAAAACTTTATCTCAAGGTGTGAACTATACCTTAAATTTTTGGTATTCTAGAATAGAATTAACCTTAGTTTTAATATCTCGGGAGGTTTCAGCAATTGACTGGGCAGGAAATACAAGTATGTGTCTTTCCTTCTTTCTTTTATAGCTTTTCTATATAAGCTAAATGTCTCAATATAAGTGAAAGCCTCCACTTGATACCATTCGAAGTGCGGGAGTGTGTTCTGTAATTTCCGCAGTAAGATCTTCTGTGGACATCAATATTGCAGGAGGTACGCAGCATGCGCCGCCTCCAGAGGTGATTTCCGCTATTGGGACCCTCAGGTTTGTACAGTTTGTTCTAACCTGATTACCGAGGCTTTTGATGAACCTAAGTCAACGGAATCAAGGGATGCTGCCAGGGAAACGTTGAGAACCTGGGTGAGGGGTTTTCAGAAAAACACCTCAGGTCCCTACCTTCCAAATAAAAAGATGAGGGCCTACCTTTTCCCTAAAGCATCGGCTGATGCAATCATCCCCCAGCCTCAGGTGGAGATACCAATTGCCCAGAATCCGGTAGATTTGGGAGTCTCAGCCGCCCTTCAAGGCATCCAATTGGACGATAGGATGTCGGAGGTGTCGGATTCTACTAAAAAGGACCTTCTAGGAGAAGGTCAGGAGGAGGAGCTGTTCCAGGCTCCTCAAGTAGAAGAGGAAGAAATAGACGAAGTGTCAATTACATCGGTTCCGGACCCAGAACCTATTCCATCTACATCGTCTGCTATCCCAGATGTACTGGGAAGGACTCTTTCTTCCATTGTTGAGATGATCCAACAAATTCAAAGGAATAATGATGAGAAGGAAGCTGCAATGAAACTGGAGATACGAAGACTTGCAGCATCACGTGGGTCCCAGAAGCGGCCCAGCGTGAAGGATCTTCCTTTGTGCTCGGATCTTCCTTTGTGCTCGGATACCAATCCTTGGAGGTATGCCGAACACATGCCAATGACAACTGGGAAGATCGTGATCTCAGAAATGTTGGGAGCAATTCTCCTGGAAGAAGTGTAATTTTGGCCCAACAAAGATTCTTATCCGGACTGCTATGTCCGTCTTAGGAAGGAGCCAGCCTCAAAGGAGGAGACGGAGCCGAAGGAGGTCATAGTTTTTTACCATAGTAAAGATCAGACATTACTAGCGAGCTCGATGAAAGAGAGGGGCTTCACTAACTCAAAGGTGCCCGCCTTGAGTAAGAAGCTTCCCTCCTTTGTGGCCTCTCCTACCAGAGCCTTTCCCTTCTTGGAAAAGGGATATAAGGCAGCCTTATAGGCGGTGGAGGCAGGGAAACCATGCCCCTCCTTGGAGGAGTGCAAGCCGTTATCTCTGACCTTGCCCTTGGACCAAGAAGACTGGAAGGACGTGCACTTTACCTTCTCAGTCGGGAAGCTGGAAGCTGATATTGCTGAACGCCAGTTCGGCGAGGCACTTCCAAAACTGTTGGAGGGTCTCTTGCGTAGAGAGCAAGAGACAAAGGAAAGACTTGCGGCATCGATGTCGTTGCAAACGACACTAGAAACGATGGCAAGTGACCCCAAGATCCAGGACATGTTCATGGTTGTGGCCAAAACCCATCTGGCCACAGTTACAAAGGATCTCTATAGCTTTATTAAAGCTAGGAGAACCTGTAGAGAGTTCGTGTTCGCCTCGGCTGCGGTGAGGCACAAACCAAGGAAACTGATCTCCTCTTGTATTTGGGGTAAAGACCTGTTTCCCAATGAAGTGGTTAAAGAGGTAGTAAACAAGGCCCTCACAGAGAATAGGAACCTTCTCAAAAAGTGAGGCTTAGATCTCAAGAGAAAGACTTCTCCGGATGAGGGTCCCCAACCCAAGAGGAAGACAAAAAGGCCTAGGCTATCCTCTCGGCTGGCTAAACCCTACCGACAGCAACAACAACTTTCTGTGACCGCGGTGCCTCAACAAGTGGTGACACAATCGCCAGTTTTTAACCCAGCCTTCGAAAGGCAGACTTTTTCCTTTCGTTCGAGAGCTAGAGGAACAGCCAGAGGTTCTTCTAGACGCCCTTCAAGAGGAAGGGGATACAAGGGAGGACACGGTCAAGGATGCAAGGCCTATGGTCCACAACAGTAGAAGTAAGATACTTCCAGTAGGAGGGAAACTACAGCTATTTAGGGATCGCTGGACCTTCGCTCCCTGGGCCCACAGCCTAATTAAAAATGGACTAGGTTGGAGCTGGAGCAGTCCACCACCTCAATTTCCTCAATTCTTCCAACACTCATCCCCCGTTCTGGAAGAATATGTCTGAGAACTCTTAGACAAAAGAGTAATCCGGAAAGTTGAGTCTATAAAATTCCAAGGAAGGCTGTTTTGTGTTCCAAAGAAGGACTCAGAAAAACTCAGTTATTCTAGACTTGTCGCCACTCAACAAGTTCATAGTAAACTACAAGTTCAGAATGTTTACGCTTCAGCACATAGGACCCTATTGCCCAGAAGGGCATATACTGTCTCTATAGACTTGTCTGACGCTTATTGGCATGTTGCAATTAATCGTCACCTCTCCTCCTACCTGGGCTTCAAGTTACATAGAAAACTTTACGCCTTCAGAGCCATGCCTTTCGGGCTAAACATAGCACCAAGGACTTTCATGAAGCTTGCGAACTCAGCCGTCCATCAGTTACGCCTAAAGGGGTCCAAGTAGTAGCCTACTTGGACGACTGGCTGGTGTGGTCAGCGTCCAGGACAGAATGCATGCAAGCTTCTAAGATAGTGATCCAGTTCCTGGAACATCTGGGATTCAAAATCAACATGAAAAACTCTCGTCTTTCTCCAGCTCAAACATTGCAGTGGTTGGGAATCCACTGGAATTTGGAGTCACATTGGCTTTCCATTCCTAGTAAGAAGAGGAAAGAAATAGCAGGATCTGTCAAGAGACTATTGAAATCCAAACGGATATCAAGACGCGAACAGGAGAGAGTGCTGGGCTCTCTACAGTTTGCTTCGATAACAGATCCAGTGCTAAGAGCACAGCTTAAGGATGCAACAGGAGTCTGGAGAAAATACGCATCAAACGCGCGAAGAGATCTAATAAGACCACTTCTGACTCAACTGCGAATGATTCTCAAGCCGTGGTCCAATGCCAAGCAATTGAAGAAATCAATACTTTTTCAACCTCCTCCCCCGTCAGTAACTATCCACACAGACGCTTCAAAGGAAGGCTGGGGAGGCCACTCTCATCAGATGAGAGTCCAAGGTGCTTGGTCCAATCTTTTCAAGTCATTTCACATCAACTTTCTAGAAGCCATGGCAATACTTCTGACACTAAAGAAAGTTTCTCCTCGCCACTTGACCCACATAAGACTGGTTCTAGACAGCGAGGTGTTAATGTGATGCCTGAATCGACAAGGGTCAAGGTCACATCAAATCAACCAAGTGATGTTGGCCATATTCCGTTTGGCGGAAAGTAAGAATTGCCACCTGTCAGCAGTTCACATTCAAGGGTTCCACAATGTGACAGCGGACGCTCTATCTAGGTTTACACCTATAGAGTCAGAATGGTCCCTTGACGCAGGATCGTTCTCCTTCATCTCGAGTCATGTCCCAGAGCTGCAGATAGACCTCTTTGCGACGAAAGACAACAAGAAAATAGATCGTCACGTGTCCCCTTACGAGGATCCGTTAGCGGAGGCAGTGTACGCTATGTCCCTGGACTGGAACAGATGGTCCAGTGTCTATCTGTTCCCTCTGCACAACCTCCTTTTGAAGGTCCTCGATAAGCTGAGATCCTTCAAAGGGAAAGCAGCAATAGTGGCCCACATGTGGCCAAATAGCGTGTGGTTCCCTCTGGCATTGGAACTACGACTAAAGTTCGTACCGCTAACGGATCCATCCCTGTCTCAGCGAGTACAGAAGTCGAATGTCTTCACTCCATCACAGAAAACACGGAACCTACATCTCATGATTTTCTCTCCTTAACGATGAGAAAAAGATTCGGTGTTTAAAAGTCAGTTTAGACTTTTGGAGGAAACCAGAAGACATTATGAGGCTTCAGGGAAGAAATAGCTATCCATTGTCAAGGCGAAGAAACCGAATGAAATCCCGACAGATTCCTCTTTATCAATCTTCATTCACCTTCATGAGCAAGGTTTAGCAGCCAACACAATTCTATTGTTCAAGCCTGCCTTGACAAGTCACATACCATATGCTTTACAGGTCGACCTTTCTAACGACGTTCTTAATGAACTAGCCCTTCAGCGCTTCCAAAGACCCTTTGCATGGTCATTAGATATGATTCCTCATTGTGTATAAAAAATGAACAATGAGGAATGTGCTTAGAAGGTTTTGAATTTAAGTCATATTTCTGTTTGAACTCGCTTTGGGGGCCAGAGTTATGAAATAGTGACTCTCTCTAGAGAGGAAGTTCTTGGAGGGAGAATTGAATCTATTTCCAGACCCAACATTTCTTATCAGGAACAAGCTACCCACCAACAGGTGGGGTCCCTAGAGAATCTGCCTTCTGAAGGAAGATGCATCTCTATGTCCAGTGGAGTGCCTAAAGGTCTATCTTCATAGAACTTCAGACTTTATGGGAGGACAGCTGTTCAGAAGAGAAACCCTGGGTTCAAAGTTATCTATAACTAAGGGCGAAATTTACCCGTGTCATTCGCAGAACGGATCCAGACAGTACACCTGTTAGTCATGATCTGAGGAAGGTTTCCTCTTCCATAAAATTTCTTTAATTATATGGACTTTGAACATCTTTGTTTGCACACCGGCTGGTAGTCATCCAAGGCGTTCTTTATGCACTATGCGAAGCAAGTGGAGCCATTTATGAGATCTGTGGTAGCAGCAGGTAGAATTCTTTAACCTTAGGTTTTAAGTCTGCGAGGAACAGTGTAATTAATTTGGGACAATTAATTAAGAGGGTGCGCATGTAGTCACTGTATTTTACTACACGCTGAGCGATAAGCCACGAAAGTGTCCTTACGAACTGTTCCATTGACGACGGTAATCTATAGCATAATACGGACACTTGTGCCAATCGTTTTTTATGCTAGTGTATGTAAACAGTATACAGTTATATCATTATTATTAATAATTAAATTGAAGTGGCACATCTGTTTCCTAGTAGATGAGACAATATTTTCTGTTGACTTTTTTTTATGCTTTTACGCATATCATCCACATTTTATAAATTTTATAAATGTTGATCTATGTACGTTTATTAAATATTAATAAACTAGTTCATAGTGAACCCTGCGTCTTTTTCGACCACACTCATTTTATTAGAAATGTACTGAGCATTAAGAACAAAATATGGATATTTTTATCATGGTATGTCTTTCAAGACTGTTCCCTGATTCAAGCAAAAGTCCACTCACTCTAACCCTTCGTTGGAAGGGTTGACGTAGTACCCTAACGGGTTGGTGGCAAAGAGGCAAAATCTGTTTCTAGGCAGATACAACCATTATCCAATAGTTTATAAAAGTAGTCACATTGGGGAAGGTGTCACAAACTCATTCTGACATTAATGACTCTTATACAAACTTTGCTTTATATTGTACAGGGCGAGACCACTATACAAGCTTGTCATTTTGTCATCCATAAATTTTTATGTACTCCTCGAGACTTTTTCCAGAGTCTAGTACGACTCTTCCCTGTAGGGGGCAGGAGGCACTAACATAGTTCATGCTTAGATGAAATGATGTATGACAGTAACATCATAGGTCTCTAGGTCTAGACGGACCAGGAAAATACTTTCTTCAAAGTACGGCACTGATTGAGAATCCACAGATACAGTAATGTTCTGGTAAACTTCCATCAGGACGACATGGCCTGAACCCAAAAAACGGATTTTGAGCGAAGCGAAAAATCTATTTTTGGGTGAGGTAGCCATGTCGTCCTGATGGACCCGCCCTTCCTTTTATTGTAAAAGGGCCTGTTGACCCCTCCCTATAGTACAGTATCTATAACACCTCGTATATCGCTACAAGGAATAAAGAGGGCACTACCGCCTTCATCAGATACACACTGGAAACGGAATAGAAGAGATGCCTTATTAGCGGCTCTCTTTTCATTCTATTTTCAGATTCTAGTCACTATACCCCCTCGAAGCTTGAATACTGTTCGGGGTGAAGATAGCTATGTGACGTGTCAAGAATACATCCTCTGATATTATGCGATATCCCTGTGAGATTATTTAGGGATATTCGCTCCAGGAGTTAGAATTCTGGATACCTTAAGGTAAAATTCTCTGGGAATATCACTGTAGTCAAATATACCCTACAAAGCTACCTAATAGGAACTTCCATCAGGACGATATGGCTACCTCACCCAAAAATAGATTTTTCGCTTCGCTCAAAATCCTATATATATATATATATATATATATATATATATATATATATATATATATATATATACAAATAAGCCATATATATTTTCGATACATTAATGTCTAGATTCTCTTAACCACCTCGGGATCAGAGCCCCAAGCAAAATCACACAGAGACAAGAGCTTGTGACCGGCCGAGAATCGAACCCTGGTCGGAATGCTTGTATAGACAGTGACTATACCACTTGGCCAAGTGGTTTAGTCACTGCGGCTTGACTAGGCTAGGTTTTTTCTGTCTCCTACCTTTCCCGGCAAGTGTCCGACTTTGGTTTTTTTATTTAATCTCAGAGTATTCAAACTTTCTGCCGGGGGCAGGGGGGTAGGGTGAGTAGTCACTCCCCTGCCGGCTTATAGCTGCCAGCATAGGAGGCTAAGCCTCCGTAAACCACACCTGTGGTTGTGGTATGATGTCACCACCTTCTCCCTGCAGTTTAGAAGACTAGTCCTGTGCTGGCAGATCCTAGGCTGAAGAATGGACATTCTTCTGCCACCTAGGATGGCGCTGACACTGAAACGATGTTTCTCCCTGTTGAGAGGGGGCGGCAAACCTGCCAGCCCCTCCTAATACTTTCTCGGCAGACCCTAGAATGAAGAATATACATTCTTTTGCCGTCTAAGATGGCGCCGATACTGAAACAGAGTTTCTCCCTTGTGTAGTGGGGGCAGCAACATTGCCGCCGCCTTCTACACTTTATACAGGACCCTTTTCCCTGCCCTCTCGGTCCTTTTACTGTGGCCGTCGTCCTGCAATCTCTCCGCTTGACACCGGGCTGCGGGGCCGGCCGGGCTACAACATAGCCGCTGTTTAGTCACTCCGCTTTCCCTTATAGACAAGGATCCGGGAAGGTTGTGCCGGACATGACGGCTGCCATTGGGAGACCCTTCTTTTAACTATGGCCGTCGTCCTCCAATCTCACCGCCTGCCGGCGGGTTGCGGGGCCGGCCGGGCTCTTACATAGCAGCTCTTTAGTCACTCAGCTTTCCCTCATAGACAAGCATCCGGGAAGGTTGTGCCGTCCCTGACGGCTGCCAGTGGGAGACCCTTTAGTCACCAAGGTTCTTCCGTCCTCCCTTGGACTGCCGTCCACAAGTTCTGTAATCCGGGGTAATGCTGCCGGCCGGGACGGCGCCGACAGGTACTTACTAAGTCGGCAGCAGGCCGACTGTATCATTGCCGTCGGCTACTAGCCAGCCGGCCATATGCCGGACGGACTATGCCGGCATCGGTCTTTGTGTTTGGATGGATTCGTGAATGGTGCATTCTCCCCTTCCATTTGAACCTTCTTTCTGGAGGAAGGCAGTAAGTTATATTCTTACATCCTTATTTAATGTAAACATACATAGTAATAAGGCAGTCCTTCACTCCATGTTTTCTCTCTCTTTATCAACTAGTGCCGCCAGGTTCAAACCCGTCCGGCAGCATGCCGGCCAGACCGGCACCGTCAGTTACTTACTTAGTCGGCGGCATGCTGACAGTACCAGTTCTGGCAGGTACTAGCCAGCCGGCCATATGCCGGCCGGTCTGTGCCGTCAGGGAAAAGCTGTGCTGGCTATATGCCAGCTTAATTACAGTATGTGATTATACAGTAGTCAGTATAATTGCAGTGGAGTATATACTGAAGATAGTAAACTACTTTATATATTATACAGTAGTTATTTTCCAACATATCTTGTGTAACCTTGCCCAGTCTTTTGTTGAGACTAATCCTATATTGAAAGAATAGAATTCCTTTAATACTGTGATTAGAATCAGTTTTAAAAATTTACCCTACAATATTAAATGATTTAGAAGGGCCAGTGGTAGTATACTTTCTGTCCTTAAGATTAGAACCCTTATCTTTCAGCTTCCATGATCAGAAACTCTGGTTATTATTGAAAGGGAAGGTCACAGCAATTGGCTGAGTGGGTTCCACAAGTATGAGTCTGTACCAACCGTGTGTCACACGATCGTACATAAATTATTTTGTATATATTATGCTTGTATCTGCGCTCTTCCCTCGCACTAAAAAGAACCAGAATAAATATGTCTGCGTGTTTCCTCTCTAACATTTTCTGTTTCTCGAACATGAAAATTCCTCTTGCCTTGAGGTTTTGTATATAAAGGAGAGTGTTCTTTAATAAAGTTACTCAGTTGATTGCATCCTGCCTTTGAATCATACCCTGTCTCTCGGCCGTCACATTGGTGACCCCGGAAGTCGACTCGCTCCCACCGCCTTCCACCTACACCCCACTCTACGGAAGTTGGCGCTGTGACTCCCCCATTGAAACTTTCGTCATTTGCCAGAGGAGAGGCGTTTGCTTGGTTTCAGCGCGCAGAAGTCCAGTTTCGCATCAACGGCGTGACTCGCTCAACCACCAAAGCAGATTATGTTCTCGCGGTGATACCCGAGGACACCTTCCCGGAAATATCCGACTGGCTTTGTGAACAAGGAGACACCCCAATAGCGTATGACGCCCTCAAAACATACCATCTGCAGCAGTACTCGCCGTCGACAGCTGCCCGTATAGCAAAGCTTTTTCAGCTTTCTCAACAACCGTTGGGGACCAAAGGGCTTCGCTTGCCCTCAGGGAAATGACCAGTATCGCTCGCCTTCAACCTGCCGCAGACGGCTCTCCTCGTGAGGTGAACCTACTTCGTGCCCTTTGGATACGCCGTTTACCCAGACCTATACGCACTGCCATACCCGATGTCGATAGTTTACCAGTAAAGGACTTGAGGACCAAAGCCGACGCCCTTATGGACAGCCACTTCAAGACCTCCATCAACGCCTCCACCCCTGACGAAGAGGATGCCTAATCTACGCCAACCGAAGCTGATATGAATGCCGTAGGACATACACGCCTACCCCACGACGTGCCGAAGTGGCGACAAAGCCACCCACCACCCACCAATCGCTCGCGCCCCAACAAACGACTTCTAAAGCCGCTTACTACCTCCCATCCGCCGCAGTTTTGCTACTACCACTTCAGATTCGGGGCAACCGCGAGGAAATGTGCCGAGGATTGTCAGTGGCCAAAAAACGTGTAAGTAGGCCATCACTCTTGGCAGTGGCCTCCCGTGTTTCTAATCTTTTCTTTTTACATGATGCAGGAATGGGCGTGCGATTTTTGGTAGACACGGGTGCTTGTCGTTCTCTTTTGCCAAAGATACTCTTCAAGACACGACGTAGTCTGTCTACATCTGCCGACGTCCGCTTGGTAGCTGCCAACGGATCGCCGATACCCACCTACGGGTACGAGAACCTCACATTATCGTTCGGAAACGGTAAATTCAATTGGAAGTTTCTCGTTGCTGACGTCACAATGCCAATCCTCGGTGCGGATTTCCAATCTCAATTCCACCTTCTGGTCGATGTCGCCCACCGATGATTGGTCAACGCAGACTCGTACTCGTCGGCACCTCTTCAACCCGGCCCCTCTAACCTCGCTCTCCACATCAGCGCACCCACGGATGACTACGCCCACCTCCTCACGTCGTACCCGGAAGTTTTCCGTCCAGAACTTTGCCAAACGCCCACGGTTCCTGCCAAGCATGGTATTTATCACCATATCAAGACGACGGGACCCCGAGTCTTCGCAAAATTCAGACGTCTGGCACCGGAACGATTGGCAGCCGCCAAACAATCGTTCGCCGAAATGGAGGAAATGGGCCTTTGCCAAAAGTCTTCCAGCCCATGGTCGTCACCCTTACACATCGTTCTGAAGAAAGACTGCTCTGTCCGTGTGGGGATTACAGGCGCCTGAACATGCAAACAGAACCTGATCACTACCCCCTCCCAAACATTACCGATGTGACCTCCTACCTGCACAAAGTAAAGGTTTTCTCTACACTCGACCTCCTGAAGGGGTATTATCAGGTGCCTATGAACCCAGAAGACATCCCTAAGACTGCCATCACCACTCCGTTTGGTACATACACCTTCAATTACTCCTGTTTTAGCCTTCGTAATGCTGGGGCCACGTTTCAACGTCTCATGGATGCCATCTTGGGGGACCTCCCCTTCTGTGTATGTTATGTGGATGACATACTTGTGTTCTCCTCCTCAAAAGAGGAACGCCTCCGTCACCTGCGCATCGTGCTCGACCGCCTGCAACAAAACGGCCTTGTAGTCCGGTACGACAAGTGTACCTTTGGCGCCAATGAAGAGTCCATCCCCTCCCTGAGAAGGTAGCAGCCATCAGAACTTCCCCGCGCCCTCGACCGTCAAAGCTATGCAGGAGTTCTTAGGCATGATCAATTATTATCACCGTTTTCTGCCAGCCATTGCCGCCAGTCTTGCTCCCTTCTATGCCTGCCTCAAGGGCAAGCCAAAGGACCTGAAGTGGGGTCCCCTTCAAGAAGCAGCCTTCTGCAATGCAAAGAAGGCCCTATCAACTGCTGCGGCTCTCACTTTTCCTATCGCTCATGCCCCTCTCCTTCTCTCCACCGATGCCAGCGACGTTGCTATTGGTGCAGTACTCGAGCAGGTGGTCAACCGCTCGCCCCGCCCATTGGCCTTCTTCAGCAGAAAACTGTCCAAGGCAGAATCGGGCTATTCTACCTTCGATCAAGAATTGCTGGCGGTGCACTTGGCTGTCCGTCACTTTCCTCATTTCCTAGAAGGTACGCCCTTCGTCATTCGCACAGACCACATGCCTTTGGTGCACGCCTTTACTCGACAGTCTGATGCCTGGTCCACCCGGCATCGCCGACGTCTCTCCGCCGTGGCTGAATACAACTGCACCCTTCAATACGTCCCTGGGAAAATTAATCCCATTGTCGATGCCCTGTCAAGAAACACGTTGGCTGCAGTTCAATTGGGATTGGATTACAACGCCCTGGCTGAAGCCCAACGACAGGATCCAGAATATGAAGCATGTAGGACATCCTGCACTTCCCTCCTTTGGGAAGACTTCCCCCTCGAAGACTCCAACACCACCCTCCTCTGTGACGTCAGTGCTGGCAGACCACGAACTTGTTTTCCTGCAACAATGTGCCGACAGGTGTTTGATTTCATTTATGGCCTTTCACATCCCTCGTGCCATTCTACTGCACAGCTGCTGAAGCAAAGTTCATTTGGCACGGCATTTCTAAGGATGCTAAGGATTGGGTCTGCACCTGTACTTCTTGCCAAACTTCCAAAGTACATCGACACACGGATTCAGGAGTGGGCACATTTCCTCAACCTCAGCGTCGTTTCGCACACATTCATGTGGACGTTGTAGCCCCCCTACCCACATCACAAGGACATCGTTACCTGTTTACCGTCATTGACCGCTCAACCCGTTGGCCTGAAGCCATTCCCATGGAAACTGCAATGTCCGCCTCATGTACATCTGCCTTACTCTCTGGATGGATTGCAAGATTTGGTATCCCTGAGCATATTACTTCTGACAGGGGAACCACTTTCACCTCTCAATTGTGGACATCATTAGCGATTCTCCTGGGCATCACCCTACATCTGACAACAGCCTACAACCCCGCTGACAATTGAATGGTTGAACGTTTTCATCGCACCCTCAAAGCAGCTTTGATGTCCAGCTGCAAGGATTGCAACTGGTTTATTCAGCTTACCTGGGTCCTCTTGGGACTAAAGACCACTCCTAAAGACACCCTCGACATCTCGGCAGCTGAAATGGTGTATGGCGACCCGTTGGTCGTCCCTGCCGAATTTTTTCCTTCTACAACCTCCTCCGATGATCTCCAGCGCATACGTCACGTCGTGGAAAAATTTACTCCATGCCGCCAGATTTACAAGCCCCCAGGGAAGCATCACATACCAACAGACTTGCACTCTGCAATGCACGTCTTCCTGCGCAACGACACTACCAAGCCAACGCTAACGCCCCCTTACACGGGCCCTTTCCTTGCGATCCGACGCAGTCCGAAAGCATTCCTACTAAACATTCGTGGCAAAGAAGACTGGGTCTCCATTGATCGTCTAAAACCTTCTTATCTACTGCCACATGACCCGCCTACAGTTCGCCTCTCTAGATCAGGGCGCCCTATTTAACATGTACAGTATGTCATTTTTAGGGGGGGGGAGCCATGTACCAACCGTGTGTCACACGATCGTACATAAATTATTTTGTATATATTATGCTTGTATCTGCGCTCTTCCCTCGCACTAAAAAGAACCAGAATTAACATGTCTGTGTGTTTCCTCTCTAACATTGTCTGTTTCTCGAACATGAAAATTCCTCTTGCCTTGAGGTTTTGTATATAAAGGAGAGTGTTCTTTTATAAAAAACATGACAATTCCTCTTGCCTTGAGGTTTTGTATATAAAGGAGAGTGTTCTTTAATAAAGTTACTCAGTTGATTGCATCCTGCCTTTGAGTCATACAGTAGTTAATTTATAACACATTTTGTGTACCTTTATACAGACTTTTGCTAAGACCGAACCTATATTGAAAGAATAGAATTCCTTCAATACTCTGGTTAGTAATCAGTTATTCTTACCCCACAATATTAAATAATTAGAAGGATCAGTGGCAGTGTACACTTCTTTCATCCCTAGAGGTTGGAACCCTTTTCTTTTGAATTGCCCTGATAAAGGAAACTTTATTTTAATATTGGAGGGGGGGCCGGTTACAGCAATTGGCTGGGGGGGATACACAAGTATGTGGCTTTCCCTAGCTCTTTCTAGCTTACTATTCTAAGCTGTAATATTTAGAATATGATTAATTGCACATTTGTGTATCATGTGAGATAAACAATCGTATACTAATTTAGTTTTCCTTTCTTTACAGGAGGAACCCCAGATGAAATGCGGTGCAGTCTTCTGCAATCTTAGGAGTAATTACTTTTACGGTCATAAACCATGCAGGTCTTGTGCCCCCTGCGATGTTATTATCGAATCCCTGCAATATTGATACCCCCAATTTTGCAATATCTGCCAGACCTTAGTGACCGAAGGTTTTGATAACCCCAAGTCAATGGAGTCTAGGGATGCGGCACATAAAAAACTATGCAAATGAGTAAGAGGGTTCCAGAAGAACTATCCGGGATCATACCTACCTAACGATAGGATGCCTAGATTACTGTGCCCGAAAGCGAGTAGTGAATTGGTGGGGCACCAAGCACGACTCGCACCTCCCTGCATCCAGATTGTCATCGAGACGGAGGGCAGGAAGACACCTCTAGAAGAAGATGACGTGTCGGAATTCCTTCCGTCTGTGCCGGCCCTAGAGCTGTTATCCTCGACGTCTTCACCTTCCTCCACTCTATTAGACAAAGGGAGCCAGACGCTGGCCCATCTTATGGGTCTAATAGAGAACATTAGCAAACGAGGCGAAACAAAGAAAGCGATATTCAAGAGAGAGCTCCGTGAAGCTCCACTCATCGCCTCCCGAGGGTCATTCAAATGACCCAGAGACCAAGACCTCCCGACATGTTCCAAAACCATTCTCAGGAGGTATGCGGAGCTTATGCCGAATTTGAACGACAAACTCTACATCTCAGAGAAGATGGGAGCTATCCCTTTAGATGAACTCCAGTTTTGGTCAAGCTTTAATGCTTTCCCTGATTGCTTCTTTTGACTGAAGCATGAACCGAAGGAAGTCATTGTTTTCGACCACGATAAGGCACAGGCTCTCTTGTCAAGTAGCCTGAGAAAGGCAGGTTATTCGGTGTCGAAAGTGTCCTCCATGAGCAAAAACACCTTTACGTGGAAGGCATTTAAATCTGTTGCCAAAGAAGTGGAGGTAGGCAAACCATGCCCTGCACTTGAGGAGTGCAGGCTTCTGTCACTAGCCTTGCTCATGCAGGAGAAGGAATGGAAGGAAGTCCACCTAACCTTCTCAGTAGGGAAACTGGACGCGGACATCGCTTGACGACAGTTTAGCGAGAATCTCCCTAAACTTTCTGAGTTTCTCTTATGCAAGGAACAAGAGACAAAGGAAAGACTTGCGGCCTCTTTATCGCTACAAAACTGCATAGAGATGTGTGTAGCCCAACGAAGTATCCCAGATATGCTCATGGTCCTAGCCAAAATGCATATGGACACCTTAGTAAAAGACCTATATGCTTTTATGAAGGGTGGGAGAGCCTGTAGAGAGTTCGTGTTTGCTGCTGCAACAGTGGAACATGAACCCAGGAAGCTAATATCTTCCAACATCTGGGATAAAGACATCTTTCCAAACGAAGTAGTGAAAGAGGTAATCGAGAAAGCCACCACGGAGAATAGGAACCTTGTCCAGAAGTGGGGCATCTCTTCAAAGAGGAAGTCTTCCCCTGATGTGGGTCCCCAACCTAAAAGGAAGACGAAGAAGTCTAGACTTTTTCCTCGGTCTGCTCAATAACATCCCACAGTTTCTATGACTGCAGTGCCCCAGGTAGGCGGTTGAGGAGGTAGACCCTCCGATCAATCGAAGCTAGGAGACGCTTCTGGTAGAAAGGAGGCTCCAACAATTTCAGGATCGTTGGACCTTCGATCCTTGGGCACAAGGCCTTATCAAGATGGGACTAGGCTGAAAACTAGACATGTTTTCACTATCATCTCCTTAACTCTTCCAACACTCCAACCCCGTATTAGAAGAGTATACCCTATAGCTCCTGAGCATACAGGTTAATAGGAAAGCGAGGTCCATCAAATTCCAGGGAAGGCTGTTTTGTGTTCCCACGAAGGACTCAAGAAAGCTCAGAGTCATTCAGGACTTATTGCCACTCAGCAAGTTCATAAGACACAGCAAGTTCAGGATGTTAATCCTTCCACACATAAGGACCCTATTACAAAAAGGTGCATTCACAGTCTCAATAGACCTGACAAATGCATATTGGCATCTTCTAGTCAGTCGCCCCTTCTCCTCCTACCTTGGATTCAAATTATAAAAGATAAAGTATGTTCTAAGAGCCCTATTCTTCAGACTAAACATAGTCCCATATTTCTTCAAGAAATTGGCAGACGCAGTCGTGCAACAACCATGCCTAGGAATTGTTCAGGTAACAAAGTACCTTGACTATCGGTTGATGCGGGCATGATGCAGGCAGCACCCGACGCGGCTGGTCTGCAAGCATCCAAAGAAGTAACCCAGTTCCTGGAACATCTGGAATGCAAAATCAAGTTTAAGAAGTCTCGACCCTCTCCAGTTCAAAGGTTTCAATGCCTGAAAAACCACTGGAACCTGAGGTCATATTG
>NC_090740.1:99445522-99453022 GCF_036898095.1 Palaemon carinicauda | reverse complement strand
ATCCAGGAACTGAACCCGGCCCTCCTCTCTCGAGAGGGCCACAATCTCACTAACTCTGGCCCCAGAAGCAAGGGCAAAAAGGAAGATCACTTTTTGAGTCAGGTCCTTCAATGCACACTCCTCATTATCCAGTAATGAGGCAAAATGAAGGACTTTGTCTAAAGACCACGAAATAGGCTTTGGAGGAGCTGAAGGTCTAAGCCTAGCACAGGCCTTCGGGATCTTATTAAACATCTCGTTAGCGAGGTCTACCTGGAAGGCATATAGAATGGGTCTTGTCAGAGCTGACTTACATGTAGAAATCGTGTTAGCCGCCAGCCCCTGTCCGTGGAGGTGGATGAAGAAGGATAGGCAGAACTCCGTAGAGATCTCGTGCGGATTCTTGTCTTTGACAAAGGCTACCCATTTCTTCCATGCTGATTCGTACTGCCTTCTAGTAGACTTACACTTATATTCTTCCAGGAAGTCGATGCTATCTTTCGAGATTCCGAACCGTTTCTTCACCGCTAGGGAGAGAAAATCATGAGCTGCAGGGTCCGGGTTTTCTGTAATGAAGCGTAGACAGTCGACTTCTGGACTTGCTGGGACAGAACTGGGTCCGGGAGTGGTAGAAACTCTAGTCGTAGTTCCAGAGCCAGAGGGAACCATACACTGTTCGGCCACTTGTGGGCCACTATTGCTGCTACTCCCTTGAAGGATCTCAGTTTGTTGAGGACCCTCAACATCAGATTGTGAGGGGGAAACAGGTAGATCCTGGACCATCTGTTCCAATCGAGGGACATCGCATCTACTGCTTCCGCCAAGGGGTCCTCGTATGGGGACACATATCTCGGCAGCTTCTTGTTGTCCTTCGTCGCGAAGAGGTCTATCTGCAGTTCTGGGACTTGTCTCAAGATGAAGGAGAATGATCCTGCGTCTAGGGACCATTCCGACTCTATCGGTGTAACCCTGGAGAGAGCGTCCGCGGTCACATTCCGGACTCCTTGAAGGTGAACTGCTGACAGGTGCCACTTCTTCTTCTCCGCCAGTCGAAATATGGCTAACATTACCTGGTTGAGAGGTGGAGATCTCGATCCCCGCCGATTCAGACATTTCACTACCACCTCGCTGTCCAGTACCAACCTTACATGGATCGAGTGATGTGGGGATACTTTCTTCAGGGTAAGAAGCACTGACATAGCTTCTAGAAAGTTTATGTGAAAAGTCCCAAATAGCTTGGACCAGGTCCCTTGCCCTTTTTTCCGATGGGAGTGACCCCCCCCCCACCCTACCTTTGAGGCGTCTGTGTGGATTGTCACTGACGGGGGGGGGTGGTTGAAGAGGTACTGACCTCTTTAGACGACTGGCTTGAGACCACGGTCTGAGAAGAGAACGTAGCCGAAGTGGGACCGGTCTCTTCAAGTCCCTTCGCTCTTTCGATGCAAAGGTTCTCCAGATTCCCGCTGCATCTTTTAGCTGTGCTCTTAGCACTGGGTCTGTTACTGATGCGAATTGAAGAGAGCCCAAAACCCTCTCTTGTTCGCGTCTTGATATGCTCTCGGAACCTAGAAGTCTCCTGACAGACCCCGCTATTTCCTTCCTTTTCGACATCGGAATGGAAAAACGGTGTGACACTAGATCCCAGTGAATTCCCAACCACTGGAACCTCTGAGCTGGAGAAAGACGAGACTTCTTTCTGTTGATCATGAAACCTAGATATTCCAGGAACTGAATCACCTGTAGGGAAGCCTGCAAGCATTCCGCTCTGGATGCTGCCCACACCAACCAATCGTCCAGGTAGGCTACTACCTGGAACCCTTTTAGGCGTAACTGTTTGAGCGCTGCGCTCGCAAGCTTCGTAAAGATCCTTGGGGCTATGTTTAGCCCGAAGGGCATCGCTCTGAAAGCATAAAGTTTTTGTTGTAGCTTGAATCCTAGGTAGGGGGAGAGACGGCGACTTATTGGAACGTGCCAATATGCGTCTGACAAATCGATGGAGACGGTATATGCCCTCTTGGGCAGTAAGGCCCTTATGTGTTGTAACGTTAACATCTTGAACTTGTGGTTCACTATGAACTTGTTGAGTGGTGACAAGTCCAGAATGACTCTGAGTTTCCCCGAGTCTTTCTTGGGAACACAAAACAGCCTCCCTTGAAACTTGATGGACTTTACCCTCCGGATCACCTTTTTCTCCAACAGATCTTGAATGTACTCCTCCAAAACTGGGGTGGAGTGTTGGAAAAATTGAGGGCACTGGGGCGGAGTACTGTACCAACTCCAACCCAGTCCATTTTTGAGCAGGCTGTGGGCCCAGGGATCGAAGGTCCAGCGATCCCGGAAATACTGTAGTCTCCCACCTACCGGCGACACTTCACTTTGACTGCCCTGCAGTCTTGCCTCCCTGGCCGCGACCACCTCTGAATCCTCTTCCCCTAGAGGGGCGTCTCGCCGAACCTCTGGCTGCACCTCTGGGCTTTGCTCGAAACGTGGTCGATTGCCCTTCGAACACTGGATTGAATGCCGGGGATGCTGATGACACGGCTTGGGGTACCCATTGGAAGGTGGTCGGGGTCTGGGCTACCAGTTGTGGTACCGGAGGCAAAGCTGGCTGCTGCTGCTGCTGTCGTTGTGGTCTGAAAGGCTTGGCTGGACGGGAAGAAAACCTCGATTTCTTCGCCTTTCCTTTCGGCTGAGGGCCCTCATCAGGGGAAGACTTCCTCTTAAGGGACAGGCCCCACTTAAGGAGAAGATTACGGTTCTCAGTGGCTGCCTTGTCCACCACCTCTTTGACCACTTCCTTGGGAAAGAGATCTTTACCCCAGATGCTAGATGAAATGAGTCTCTTGGGTTCATGCCTCACTGTGGCCGAGGCGAAAACAAACTCTCTACAGGCCCTCCTCGCTTTGACAAAGCAATAGAGGTCCTTAGTCACCGTGGCCAGATGGATCTTGGCCATTACCATAAACATCTCAGGCATCTTGGGGTCGCTAGCCATTGTCTCCATGTTAGTCTGGAGAGACATCGAGGCTGCCAGGCGCTCCTTTGTGTCCAATTCCCTCCGTAGGAGGAATTCCGACAACTTGGGAAGGTTTTCGCCGAACTGCTGACCTGCAATGTCGGCGTCCAACTTCCCAACCGAGAAGGTGAGGTGTACCTCCTTCCAGTCCTTATTATCCAGCGGCATGGCCAACGACAGTGGTTTGCATTCCTCCAGAGATGGACACGGTTTGCCAGCTTCAACCGCCTTCAAGACGGCCGCGAACCCTTTCTGCATAAAGGGGAAGGCCCTAGCCGGGGAGGATACAAAGGAGGGGTGCTTCTTACTCAAAGCAGCAACTTTAGAGTTTGAGAACCCCCTCTCCTTCAATGCAGATGTTAAGGTAGCCTGAGCCTTGGAGTGATCCAGGATGATCACCTCCTTCGGTTCCGTCTCCTCCTTCGAGGCCGGCTCCTTCTTCAGACGGACATAACAGTCCGGGTAGGCCCCTCTACTGGGCCAGAATTCCACCTCCTCAAGGGGAACTGAGCCCAGTTTCTCCGACATGACGATCTTCCCGATCGTCATCGGCATGTGCTCGGCATATCTCCACGGGTTGGCATCCGAGCACAGAGGAAGGTCCTTCACGTTGAGCTTCTTTGGAGGTCCACGTGATGCTGTGATCTTCTGCATCTGGAGCTCCAATGTAGCGGCCTTCTGATTATTCTCCCTCTGCATCTGTTGGATCATACCAACGATGGAAGAGAGAGCCTGTCCCAGCTCTGCTGGAAGAGCGGACGAAGTAGAGGGGATAGGTTCAGGGGTCTGAACCGGAACGTCTGAAGGTACGGGAACCTCTTCCTCCACGGCAATAGGATCTTGATCCTCCTCCTCACCCTCTGCGAGGAGATCCTGTTCCGCACGGTCGGACAAGTCAGACATCTTGTCATCCAGCTGGATGTCCTGCATGGCCTCCGTAACATCCTCCTCCACTGGGATCTGGACGAGAGGGATCTCCGGCCGAGGCTGGGGAACAACAGCGTCAGTGGAAGCTTTGGGAAAAAGGTATGCCCTCATCTTCTCATTAGGAAGATAAGGTCCAGTGGTGTTCTTCTGAAAACCCCTTACCCATAAACGGAGCTTCTCCCTCGCTGCATCCCTCGACTCCGCCGACCTAGGGGATTCAAAAGCCTCTGATAGCAGGTTAGTACATACTGCACATACCTGCGGATCCCAGTAGCGATGGTCATCATTGGAGGCTGCGCAAGCCGCGTGCCTCCTACACGAGACATGTCCGCAAAAGTTCTTGCTGCGGACATTGCAGAAGACACTATCACATTTCGGATGCTCCTCCTGTAAAAGAAGAAAATTTCCATGAATATCAAGTGAATTTCAATTCACATGTAAATATGAGTATTCACAAAGAATAAGGGAAAGACACCTACTTGTGAAACCCACACAATCACCTGTGGAAGCCCACCAGCCAAAAATCACGTAGTTAGTCTTTACTAGAATAACCAGAGATCATATTTCCCAAGGGAAATTAGGTGTAGCTCACACCTAAGGTAAAATTTTACCATTCTGGCCAGGGATGAAAAGAATTCTCTTTTTTATCCTTGTAAGGCGACACCAAGTGATTGCACAAAGTAACACAAGTAAGTTAGAAAAACAGTGTTGTAACCTACTATATCATGGTCTCCCTTGGTAGAATACACCACCCAAGAAAGAACTGATACAGTACATGAGGGTGGTGTGCCGGCCGGCTATTGCCGGTCAGTACCCCCCCCCCCCTTTTTTCCAAAGGTAGATCTCAAGTACACAACTCCAGATCACCCCTATTGGGGAGAACTCCAGATCCCATGCCTGAACCGGCCGGCAGTGGTTGCCGGTCCGCAGCCACCCGGGTAGCACTGTGTTGCCGGCCATCACTCTTAGTGGCCGGCTAACCGGGCAGTGTAGCAGGCCGGCCGGCAGCGGTAAGCAAACCCTGCCGGCTGGCCTCCACACCAGGTAGCGCTCGGCTGCCGGCCGCCACTTATAGTGGCCGGCAGAAGAGCAAGAGACCGGCCGGCAAAGGCATATAACCACCGCCGACCGACAGCAAGAGAACTGGAGAACACCCCCCCACCGGCGGCCGGCCTGTAGGCCGGCAGACGGCAAGGACAACACATAAGAAGACAACAGAATGAGTGCCGGGCTAAGAGGCTATGAGCCTCTTTGCCCGGCACCCGAAAGAGTGCCGAGAGGAAGGGGAGACACTAAGTCAGGCTTCCTAACCGCTGCTTACTGAATCTACAGACGGCAACGGTGGAGGGACCAAGAAAGGACCGGGCAGCACTCAAAAGAAAGGGTCTCTGCCGGTCGGCACACTCTGCCGGCCGACAGGGGACCACGTCAGTTCCCCATCCTAACCTAGGCTAGGTACGGATGCGGACGACTGACACAAAGGAAACGGAAAAATAGAAGGGAAGGACAGAGGGTCCTATCCAACCTTGCCTTGGTTAAGGGTCATTCCCAACTAAGAGAGCTCATCTCAGCCAGAGAAATCCCGGGAGGGAGGCCGGCACTACTGGTTGCCTCCCTAAAACCAAGGCAAGGAAGGAATTGCTATTCCAGAACGGGAACATATCCCGAATCCAGAACGGCAAAGAGGACAAGTCTGAGGGGTCACCGAGCGAAGGGATCACTACAGGAACCCAACAAGGTGATCCAAGGAGGATAAACCCCCTATGCCCGTGTCAGTCAGCAAGGGAGACTCTGCCCCACGCTAGACCAACACGGACTCAGACTAATACACTGCTGTACTGTCCCCCTCTGAACCAATTCAGTTGGAACAGGAAGGTACAGTACTACTCCAGCATAGCCTAGATATATTTGAAATTTAATTCAAACAAACCACTAGAGTTAGGCCTAAGGCTTAAACAGAGGGAAAGGGTTTGCCCCTTCCCCGAAGAGAAGGGAGCAAACGGGGAAACAGATAATATTATAATGACCTAAGACAACCTAGCCTAGGCACAAAGAGAATCGATTACCTAATTCACCGAAACTCACTCCAATACTATCTTGGAAAGTACTCGAAAAAAGCTTATATGTATAACGTTGCCTAACGCTTTAAGCAATATAAAATCACACTTGGAAGACTAATTATCATGCAGGAAGTACAAGGGCCAACAGCTAGCCTACGAAGACTAGTGTTGGACAGCCTAGGCAAAACTTTCGCCAGGCACACTACTATCGCATCATAACAGAATTCCTAATTAAGCTAAGCAGCTAATTATTAAAGCGCAAGGGGCTGGGAACGTCGCTCTTGCTAACAAATAAATCCTATTCTAGCGAGCGACAGCGTCCATGACGCCTCCAGCAGGCAACAGCTCTTGTATTAAAGATAACTCTTTTAATTACTTTAATTTTAAACAAGAGCCTACATTTATACATAAAAGAAATAGTACTCAACTTATCCGAGGCAGAAGAAGTTGGAGAAAGCATAATAAACGAGTAAATCCAAGATTTTGGTAGTAACACAGGGAAAAACACCGAGTCGTATAGCTACGCAAAAAGGAATACAGATGGCGCCGCGAGCGGCGCAGGGCACGCTTACGAAACGGGGAGGAGAGATGCCTTACGAACGGCTCCCCCCTTTCTTATCGTTTTCGTTTTCTTGCCATTTGACCCCTACGAAGTGTTAACTCTATTCGGGGTATAGATTGCTATGAGGCGTGTCAAGAATACGTCCACTGATATTTACGATATCCCTAAGGTCTTTTTTAGGGATACTCGCTCCAGGAGTTAGAATTCTGGGTACCTTAAGGTAAATTCTCTGGGAATATCGCCGTAGTTGTAATATACCCTAGGAAGCTGCCTTTAAGGAACTTCCATCAGGACGACATGGCTTGAGCCGAAAAAAAAAATATATATATATATATATAAATATATATATATATATATATATATATATATATATATATATATATATATATATATATATATATATATATATATATATATATATATATATATATATATATATATATACGGCCAATTCTATTACTATCATAGAGAGAGAGAGAGAGAGAGAGAGAGAGAGAGAGAGAGAGAGAGAGAGAGGAGAGAGAGAGAGAGAGAGAGAATTTTTCATGAAAAAATAATAATTTTTCATGAATGGATGAGAAGATTTTTGGATGGAATGGGTATCCTTATCATAGATTAATTTTTTTTTCCTTTTTTATATTTCGTTACATTTGGTCTTTTGAATTTTCAAGACTACCAATCATCTGTCAACGATTTTTCTTAACTTTTTCGAACTAACTTTTAATTTTTTCAGGAAAAATAGTTATTCATAAGTTTTCTATCTGATTTTTTCCTTTTTTGGGGATCTGTGGAACTTGCCAGTTTTATTGGAGTTTTTCTAAACTTGGACTTTCAATTGAAAAGAGAATAATATAACTCTATATATCAGCTATGAACTTATAGTGTATTTTAAAGTTTTTGCATCTGTTTATACGGGAACAAGGTGAAGGATGATAATTCAAATGCACTTACTTTTT
>NC_090740.1:99440522-99443022 GCF_036898095.1 Palaemon carinicauda | reverse complement strand
TGAATACTGAGTGACAACTTGGATCGCCTTAGACCCCCTTTGAGAATATCTCCTCATTACGTACTTGCTTTGAATCATCACCTATTTTCATTTTGTGTAGTCAATTTTTTTACTAACTCATCTTGCAATATACATGGCTGATATAGATCACGCGCACAAGAGCACAAAGAGAGAGAGAGAGAGAGAGAGAGAGAGAGAGAGAGAGAGAGAGAGAGAGAGAGAGAGAGAGAGAGAGAGACAGACAGACAGACAGAGAGAAAGGTCATAATTATTCCGTGCCATCTTAGTAAATGTTTTATTAATTAATTCAGCTTTTATTTGAAAGTATGAATATTAGTATACACCATAAAATTATATTTTTCATAATGCTATTATCATTTCATAAAAATAAACCATCAAAAAAATCCTGCTAAAAACATGAATTTATTTTGCTGATTTTTTTTTCTTTTTTTTTTGCGTATATGAAGAATAATTGAAAAGATTTCCGTGTAAGAAGTAAGATAGAAAATCCTCACTCTTCCCTGATATTCAAATTTTGTAAAATGTTAGAGGAGAAAAATCACTAAAATAAGTACCTTCCATTTTTTTTATTTATGGGTAGATAGCTGATTTATTTGTTTATCTGTAATTTTAATTTTATTTTTCTATTTTTCATTATAGCGTGAATGTCATTCTATTCTATGCACGGTAACTTCCACTTTCACAATAAACTTTACCGTTTTTATATGTAGACATCAAGTTCCAATATAGACTGCAAAACTGGGATTATTATACATTACATGCCACTTCTTTTATGAGTATTTTTTCCCCAACTTGCAGTCATTTTTGCAAGGCCCCAGGGAGTTCATGGTAATAGTTCATAAAGATTACGTGATCGGATGTACACCGAAAATCCATAAAGATTCTTCGTCCTGTATATTACCAACACTGCCTAAATATTGATTTTTGTTCCTCTGCTCGGGTGACATGTTTCAGTTGAATATCTACTTAAGTCGGCCTGCCCGAATCGTGTCAGGAATCCGGGTTGATTAGCCCTGATCACTCAGTTATTTTGGCGTTGCTTGGGGCTAACATCAAATATATATATTTTTTTTTTCGGTGGATGGGGTCTCACATGTTTGCATGATATAATATAGCTCAAGATTTACATTCAACAAAAAGATTTTTTAACATTTGATGGATTATAAAGTGTATATTATCAAATATTGGTTGATATGATAATACGCAGAAGCCTTTCAGAGAGAGAGAGAGAGAGAGAGAGAGAGAGAGATTACTATAAAAGTATAAACTGTTTTGGCATTATAACTATGTGTACTATTATTACATAAGGTTTGCTGCTGTATTGTTTACATTTGTCACTCACTCCAAGACGGAGAAAAATGATAGGTCAGAATACATAAATGTGCTGTTTTCTTCAAGCCCGGATGATAGCCAATCCTGGGTAGTGGTATTGCTGCTCTGAATATTCCACTTGTATGCATCAAGTAATTGTGTAGTAAATAAAGGGTAAAAGAAAACTTTTGAATAGGAAAACGAATATTAACAACATCCATTATTTTTTACTGAATAATTTGTACATTCATAAGAATAACTTAACATTACGTCATTCTAACTTGAGGCTAGTTATTTTTATAATATAGCTGTGATATGTATTTAATTCACCGCAATAGATATAGAAATAGTTAGACAGTGGCGTAGGAGTACATAACATTAAGAACATTTGTTAAGAAAACTGATTAATTATTTTTTTTTTTACTTTCGGTCTAAGAGAAAAATTGCTTTAGAAAAGAAAGAGAAAAAAATCCCTTAATTGAAAATTATGTTTTCGCTCCATTCCCATTAGCCATTGAGAGCTGAATAAAAATAACCCGTTTTGCATGTGACTTAATACACGGTTCTCGAAATTTTGGTTCCGCTATTGAATGAGAGATCTATCTAAATTTATGTTCATCTTGCCTATCTTATCTCCTTCTAGTACAGTTGGCTTTATTAATTATGATACACTTCACGGAAGATAAAGGAGACGTCTGACAGTTGTGTATTGTAGCAACTGACGCTGTGTTTTGCAAAAGAGACACTCATTAGCAACGCTGCTTGCAAATTGAAGTTCCGGAGCACTTTACTAATTTGACATATTGCTTTATAGAAAAAAATGCTTCATAGTATTACGTAAAATGAATGCTAATTGTTTTGATCACGTGTTCACAACCTCAGCGACTTTGTTTTAAAGGTTCTATCGCCAACAATTTTTCTTTTGTGAAACACAGTGCTACATGCGACATTATACAGCTGTCAGACGTCTCCTTAACTTCTCGATAAGTCCACCGGAATCAATGAATCCAATTTACCGCACCAGGTTCGTAAGTGTGGATGTGTGTCTGTGGGCTAAGTAATTGAACTATTGTATAAGATATCAAGTTTGCTTCTTGTTTCTTTTTTTTTCTGATTCCCTTTTCCCTTTCACGTTTTCATAACTCCATTAAAATTTCAACTTGTTTGT
>NC_090740.1:99413022-99420522 GCF_036898095.1 Palaemon carinicauda | reverse complement strand
TCAATATATATATATGTATATATATATATATATATATATATATATATATATATATATATATATATATATATATATATATATGTGTGTGTGTGTGTGTGTGTGTGTGTGTGGGTGTGAGTGTGGGTGTATGTGTGTTTGCGTATATATATATATATATATATATATATATATATATATATATATATATATATATATATATATATATATGTATATATATATATTAAAAAGGAGGACGAATAGTCTGGACAACATCTTTTAATTTATTGGTGCCGACGTTTCAGGACTCATCCCATTATCAAGGCTAAAATGGACTTATAAAACATTATAAGCAAAACTCAGTAAAAATATATAAAATATAAAAAAAGCCAGTCAAAATTAAAATTGAAATTATAAACACAGTTACAAGTAAAATATGGAGATAAAAATATTAACTAAGAGAAAAGTATCTTAAAATTAAATATACAAAAATCAAAATTGTCTAAGGAGACCAACCTGTCTGGAACAGACTAGAGTACTGAGTGACTATCTGAAGGACAGTACTCAGGAGGAAAATTCTAAATTTGCCAGCTTAAGCGATGTGGAGGGGGACAGAGGATAATTGGCTGTTTAGTTTAGGAGCCTTTTCTTTAATCATTAACGATTCCAATACTAGTAGAGAGGAGTTATTTGGCGCTTGAGCTATGATTTCAAAGTTTTTATATGCAATGTTGGTCTTGCATTTACTTGCATGTTCTCTGATGGTTGAGAATTCTTTGGTTTTGAGCGCACATCCAGTTCTATGACTCACTCCCCGATGCGCATCTATGCGAACTTTCAGCAATCTTTTTGTGGAACCCACATAATTTCCGAGATTACATCTCGGACAAGTAAACATATAGACCACTGAAGAACGCATTAGGTCGGGGAGAGAATCCTTAATTCTAAACATAGATCCCACTGTCAAGGCATTCTTAAAAATAAGTTTAAAATCCAGACTTGGAAAATTGTTTAAAATTACCTTTTTAATTTGTTTCCCATATTTTCCGTTATTAATAAAAGGCAAAGAGGCATAGAAAATCATTTTTGGTACTGTAGGAACTTGAAGTTTAGGTTGGTAATGTTTGGTCAGAAATTTGTTAACTAATCTATAAAATATTTTAGTTGGAAAACAGTTATCCTTGAAATGCTGCTTCAAAAAGACTATTTTATTATGAAAGGATGTCCAGTTAGACGAAAGGTAAAATGCCCTGCAGATCAGGGTTGTTACGGCATTTAACTTGAAATTATAAAAGCAAAAGCTAAAAAAATTGTTGCCTAAACCAGTGAACGTCTTTTTTCTAAATACACTTGTTTCTAGACGTGTCTGCCCTCTTGAGATGTTAATGTCAAGTTATGGTAACTTGTTATTTTCTTCTTCCTCAATAGTGAACTTGATGTTTGGATGAACGTTATTGATGAAATCTAAAAATCTAGCAGCATGTTCCTTTTGCTTGAAAGTACCTAACGTATCATCTACGTAGCGTTTATAAAATATAGGTCTAAATAGCAAAGGACATTGGTCTAAAAGCTGCTCCTCAAGGTGACACATAAAAATATTGGCGAAGGTGGGCCCAAGAGGGCTACCCATAGCCATACCATCAAGTTGTTTAAATAATTTGCCATCAAAAATAAAATGAGTGTCAATCAATGCAAGCTCAAGTAATTTTTTTTAAAATCAGACTTATTAAAACCGTGATATAAGTCGTTTGGAAAAATAAAAAGTTTATTTAAAATTATTTCAATGGTTTCTTGCAAGGGCACGTTCGTAAAAAGTGATTCAACATCATAGCTAACCATATAATTACATTGGTTTTGAGTGGTGATTTCAGGTATCAGAGAGGCAGAATTGGGCAGCGTATATTCATTTGAGGTAAGTGGTTGTAAAAGAGGCACAAGAAATTTGGCAATATTAAAATTTGGTGAAATATAAGCAGCTAAAATAGGTCTGAGTGGAACATTTTCTTTATGAATCTTAGGTAAACCATACAATATACCATAAGAGGAACCAGAGGAAAATAGGTCTAAATATACCTGTTCAGTAATGGTACTATTATCCTTTAGTCTTTTCAGTGTTCGGTTATTTTTGTCTTCCATTTTAAAAATCGGATTAAACTGAGGAAGACCCAAGTCAGAAAATTTAGTTGGGTCATTTAAAACTGTGTACATTTTGGCTATATAATCTGCTTTGTTGAGTAATACAGTGCCTTTACCTTTATCCGGTCTGGTTACAACGAGATTAGGATTTTTAGCCAAACTTTTCAACAAATAGAAATCATCGCTCTTGAAGAAAGGGGCCCAGTTAGTTTATATTGACGAAAAGGTTTTATGGGCGATCTGGTGCAAGTTACGCTGAAAGTTGCTTATATCCGTGGGAAGCGGTAGTTGCCTTAACCTTTGAAAAAGAAGTTCAAATGGCAAAAAGAACTGGCTGTAGTTTGGACGATAGTTAGGCATACAGAAGTCCAAACCTAATGATAAAAGAAACTACTCCCTTTTAGACAATATATGATTAGAATAATTAAAAACCATTTTCTTAGGATTCATAAAATTTGGAATATTAACACCGAGATTATTTAACTTTCTGTCATGAGTATGCTTTTGTTTGTCAGTAAAGGAAATTATATTTTTATTTAACAACGTTTTCAAGTACATGGTATCCAAAAAAGAAACAGAGTTAAAAAGGGTGTTACACAATTCAGTAATAGTAGTTTCATGCTTAGTGATTAGCCTCTCCTTATGTTTAATCTCGAGGTCAAGTAGAGTCTCCGTGGATTCCCTGTAGAAATCAGTGTTGTAGAGCGAACAGCGATAAAGACGGAACTTTACAAAATTAGGAACAACATTGCTTAAGCGGCAGTAGAGTAAAAAGTCCAAATCAAGTTGAGCCTTCCTTACTTTCTTTCGAGTAGATTCCAAGTGTCGATAAGATGATAAAACGGGTCCACCATATTTCGAGCTTAAATATTGAGGTAGGTCGTTGCTCCTGGCGAGCTTCAAAGATAAAATAAAAAGGAGGACGAATAGTCTGGACAACATCTTTCAATTTATTGGTGGCGACGTTTCAGAACTCATCCCATTATCAAGGCTAAAAGGGACATATAAAACATTATAAGCAAAACTCAGTAAAAATATATAAAATACAAAAAAAGACAGTCAAAATTAAAATTGAAATTATAAACACAGTTACAAGTAAAATATGGAGATAAAAATATTAACTAAGAGAAAAGTATCTTATAATTAAATATACAAAAATCAAAATTGTCTAAGGAGACCAACCTGTCTGGAACAGACTAGAGTACTGAGTGACTATCTGAAGGACAGTACTCAGGAGGAAAATTCTAAATTTGCCAGCTTAAGCGATGTGGAGGGGGACAGAGGATAATTGGCTGTTTAGTTGAGGAGCCTTTTCTTTAATCATTAACGATTCCAATACTAGTAGAGAGGAGTTATTTGGCGCTTGAGTTATGATTTCAAAGTTTGTATATGCAATGTTGGTCTTGCATTTACTTACATGTTCTCTGATGGTTGAGAATTCTTTGGTTTTGAGCGCACATCCAGTTCTATGACTCACGCCCCGATGCGCTTCTATGCGAACTTTCAGCAATCTTTTTGTGGAACCCACATAATTTCCGAGATTACATCTCGGACAAGTAAACATATAGACCACTGAAGAACGCATTAGGTCGGGGAGAGAATCCTTAATTCTAAACATAGATCCCACTGTCAAGGGATTCTTAAAAATAAGTTTAAAATCCAGACTTGGAAAATTGTTTAAAAGTACCTTTTCAATTTGTTTCCCATTTTTTCCGTTATTAATAAAAGGCAAAGAGGCATAGAAAATCATTTTTGGTACTGTAGGAACTTGAAGTTTAGGTTGGTAATGTTTGGTCAGAAATTTGTTAACTAATCTATAAAATATTCTAGTTGGAAAACAGTTATCCTTGAAATGCTGCTTCAAAAAGACTATTTCATTATGAAAGGATGTCCAGTCAGACGAAAGGTAAAATGCCCTGCAGATCAGGGTTGTTACGGCATTTAACTTAAAATTATAAAAGCAAAAGCTAAAAAAATTGTTGCCTAAACCAGTGAACGTCTTTTTTCTAAATATACTTGTTTCTAGACGTGTCTGCCCTCTTGACATGTTAATGTCAAGGTATGGTAACTTGTTATTTTCTTCTTCCTCAATAGTGAACTTGATGTTTGGATGAACGTTATTGATGAAATCTAAAAATCTAGCAGCATGTTCCTTTTGCTTGAAAGTAGCTAAAGTATCATCTACGTAGCGTTTATAAAATATAGGTCTAAATAGCAAAGGACATTGGTCTAAAAACTGCTCCTCAAGGTGACACATAAAAATATTGGCGAAGGTGGGCCCAAGAGGGCTACCCATAGCCATACCATCAAGTTGTTTAAACAACTTGCCATCAAAAATAAAATGAGTGTCAATCACTGCAAGTTCAAGTAATTTTTTAAAATCAGACTTATTAAAACCGGGATATAAGTCGTTTGGAAAAATAAAAAGTTTATTTAAAATTATTTCAATGGTTTCTTGCAAGGGCACGTTAGTAAAAAGTGATTCAACATCATAGCTAACCATATAATTACATTTGTTTTGAGTGGTGATTTCAGGTATCAGAGAGGCAGAATTGGGCAGCGTATATTCATTTGAGGTAAGTGGTTGTAAAAGAGGCACAAGAAATTTGGCAATATTAAAATTTGGTGAATTATAAGCAGCTAAAATAGGTTTGAGTTGAACATTTTCTTTATGAATCTTAGGTAAACCATACAATATACCATAAGAGGAACCAGAGGAAAATAGGTCTAAATATACCTGTTCAGTAATGGTACTATTATCCTTTAGTCTTTTCAGTGTTCGGTTAAATTTGTCTTCCATTTTAAAAATCGGATTAAACTGAGGAAGACCCAAGTCAGAAGATTTAGTTGGGTCATTTAAAACTGTGTACATTTTGGCTATATAATCTGCTTTGTTGAGTAATACAGTGCCTTTACCTTTATCCGGTCTGGTTACAACGAGATTAGGATTTTTAGCCAAACTTTTCAACAAATAGAAATCATCGCTCTTGAAGAAAGGGGCCCAGTTAGTTTTTATTGACGAAAAGGTTTTATGGGCGATCTGGTGCAAGTTACGCTGAAAGTTGCTTATATTCGTGGGAAGCGGTAGTTGCCTTAACCTTTGAAAAAGAAGTTCAAATGGCAAAAAGAACTGGCTGTAGTTTGGACGATAGTTAGGCATACAGAAGTCCAAACCTAATGATAAAAGAAACTACTCCCTTTTAGACAATATATGATTAGAATAATTAAAAACCATTTTCTTAGGATTCATAAAATTTGGAATATTAACACCGAGATTATTTAACTTTCTGTCATAAGTATGCTTTTGTTTGTCAGTAAAGGAAATTATATTTTTATTTAACAACGTTTTCAAGTACATGGTATCCAAAAAAGAAACAGAGTTAAAAAGGGTGTTACACAATTCAGTAATAGTAGTTTCATGCTTAGTGATTAGCCTCTCCTTATGTTTAATCTCGAGGTCAAGTAGAGTCTCCGTGGATTCCCTGTAGAAATCAGTGTTGTAGAGCGAACAGCGATAAAGACGGAACTTTAAAAAATTAGGAACAACATTGCTTAAGCGGCAGTAGAGTAAAAAGTCCAAATCAAGTTGAGCCTTCCTTACTTTCTTTCGAGTAGATTCCAAGTGTCGATAAGATGATAAAACGGGTCCACCATATTTCGAGCGTAAATATTGAGGTAGGTCGTTGCTCCTGGCGAGCTTCAAAGATAAAATAAAAAGGAGGACGAATAGTCTGGACAACATCTTTCAATTTATTGGTGCCGACGTTTCAGGACTCATCCCATTATCAAGGCTAAAATGGACATATAAAAGATTATAAGCAAAACTCAGTAAAGATATATAAAATTTAAAAAAAGACAGTCAAAATTAAAATTGAAATTATAAACACAGTTACAAGTAAAATATGGAGATAAAAATATTAACTAAGAGAAAAGTATCTTAAAATTAAATATACAAAAATCAAAATTGTCTAAGGAGACCAACCTGTCTGGAACAGACTAGAGTACTGAGTGACTATCTGAAGGACAGTACTCAGGAGGAAAATTCAAAATTTGCCAGCTTAAGCGATAATTGGCTGTTTAGTTGAGGAGCCTTTTCTTTAATCATTAACGATTCCAATACTAGTTGAGAGGAGTTATTTGGCGCTTGAGCTATGATTTCAAAGTTTTTATATGCAATGTTGGTCTTGCATTTACTTGCATGTTCTCTGATGGTTGAGAATTCTTTGGTTTTGAGCGCACATCCAGTTCTATGACTCACTCCCTGATGCGCATCTATGCGAGCTTTCAGCAATCTTTTTGTGGAACCCACATAATTTCCGAGATTACATCTCGGACAAGTAAACATATAGACCACTGAAGAACGCATTAGGTCGGGGAGAGAATCCTTAATTCTAAACATAGATCCCACTGTCAAGGGATTCTTAAAAATAAGTTTAAAATCCAGACTTGGAAAATTGTTTAAAATGACCTTTTTAATTTGTTTCCCATATTTTCCGTTATTAATAAAAGGCAAAGAGGCATAGAAAATCATTTTTGGTACTGTAGGAACTTGAAGTTTAGGTTGGTAATGTTTTGTCAGAAATTACCAACCTAAACTTCAACTGGGCCCCTTTCTTCAAGAGCGATGATTTCTATTTGTTGAAAAGTTTGGCTAAAAATCCTAATCTCGTTGTAACCAGACCGGATAAAGGTAAAGGCACTGTATTACTCAACAAAGCAGATTATATAGCCAAAATGTACACAGTTTTATATGACCCAACTAAATTTTCTGACTTGGGTCTTCCTCAGTTTAGTCCGATTTTTAAAATGGAAGACAAAATTAACCGAACACTGAAAAGACTAAAGGATAATAGTACCATTACTGAACAGGTATATTTAGACCTATTTTCCTCTGGTTCCTCTTATGGTATATTGTATGGTTTACCTAAGATTCATAAAGAAAATGTTCCACTCAGACCTATTTTAGCTGCTTATAATTCACCAAATTTCAATATTGCCAAATTTCTTGTGCCTCTTTTACAACCACTTACCTCAAATGAATATACGCTGCCCAATTCTGCCTCTCTGATACCTGAAATCACCACTCAAAACAAATGTAATTATATGGTTAGCTATGATGTTGAATCACTTTTTACGAAACCATTGAAATAATTTTAAATAAACTTTTTATTTTTCCAAACGACTTATATCACGGTTTTAATAAGTCTGATTTTAAAAAATTACTTGAACTTGCAGTGATTGACACTCATTTTATTTTTGATGGCAAGTTGTTTAAACAACTTGATGGTATGGCTATGGGTAGCCCTCTTGGGCCCACCTTCGCCAATATTTTTATGTGTCACCTTGAGGAGCAGTTTTTAGACCAATGTCCTTTGCTATTTAGACCTA
>NC_090740.1:99395522-99405522 GCF_036898095.1 Palaemon carinicauda | reverse complement strand
GACACTAAGTTTTAATATAGACTGCAAAACTGGGGTTATTATACATTACATGTCGACTACTATTATGAGTATTTCTCCCCCAACTTGCATTCATTTTTGCAAGGCCCTAGGAAGTTCATCGTAATAGTTTATAAAGATTACATCATCGGATGTACACCAAAAACTCATAAGAATTCTTCTACTTCTTTATAACCAACACTGCCTAAATATTGATTGTAGTCCCTGTTCTCGGGTGACACGTTTCAAGTGAATATCTACTTAAGTCAGCCTGCCCGAATCGTGTCAGGAATCCGGGTTGATTAGCCCTGATCACTCAGTTATTTTGGCGTTGCTTCGGGATACCATCAAAATTTCTCTCTCTTTTTTTTTTTGTTGATATAATATAGCTCAAGGTTTACATTGAACAAAAAGATTTTTTAACTTTTGATGGATTATAAAGTGTATATCATCAGACATTGGTTGATATGATAATACGCAGAAGCCTTTCAGAGAGAGAGAGAGAGAGAGAGAGAGAGAGAGAGAGAGAGATATTACTATAAAAGTATAAGCTGTTTTAGCTTTATATCTATGTCACTAATATTACATAAAGTTTGCTACCTTATTGATTACATTTGTCACTCACTCCAAGACAGAGAAAAATAATTGGTCAGAATACGTAAATGTGTCGTCTTCTTCAAGCCCAGATGATAGCCAATCCTGGATAGTGGTAATGCTGCTCTGAATAGTTCCCTTGTATGCATAAAGTAATTGTGTAGTATAAAGGGTAAAAGAAAACTTTTGAATAGTAAAACGAATATTAACAACTGTCATTATTTTTTACTGAATAATTTGTACATTCATAGGAATAGGCTAGCTATTTTTAATAATATAGCCGTGATATGTGTTTAATTCATCGCAATAGATATAGCAATAGTTAGGACAGCGGCGTAAGAGTACAAAACGTTAAGAACATTTGTTAAAAAACTGATAAAATTTTCTTTTAAATTTTCGGTGTAAGAGAAAAAATTGCTTTAAAAAAGAAAGAAAAAAAAATCTTAATTGAAAATTATAAGTTTTCATTCCATTTGTATTATCCATTGAGAGAGTACTAGACATAACCCGTTTCGTATGTGAAATTTTGGGTCCACTAATGAATGAGAAAATGTCTGTGAGATCTATCTCAATTTTTGTTCATCTTGCCTTCCTTCTCATCTACTTCTAGTACAGGTGGCTTTATTAAATATGATACACTTCACGGAAGATAAAGGAGACGTCTGACAGTTGTATATTGTAGCAAACTCATTAGCAACGCTGCTTGCAAAATGAAGTTCCAGAGCATTTTTATTGATTCGACATAGTGCTTTATAGAAAAAAAAGCTTCATAGTACTACGTAAAATTAATACTAATTGTTTTGATAACGTGTTCACAAACTCAGCGACTTTGTTTTAAAGGTTGTATCACCAACAATTGTTCTTACGTTAAACACAGCGCTTCCTGCGACATTATACAGATATCAAGTGTCTCCTTAGCTTCTCGATAAGTGTAATCAATAAATCCAACTTTACTGCACGAGGTGCTTAAGTGTGGATGTGTGTCTGTGGGCTAAGTAATTGGATTACTGTATAAGCTATTAAGTTAGCTTCTTGTTTTTTTTTTCTGGTCCCCTTTTCCCTTTCACGTATTCATAACTCAGTTTCAACTTTAACTTGTTTGTTAGCGTAGCTGTAAAATTTATGAACATGAGCAAATATTCCGTAATATATACCAGATCTAACTGATATATTTTAAGATTTTCAGTGTGTAATTGTGAGCATTTGTGCATTTTTCTCGAATGTATGTTATTGGGACTAGGCCATGGAATATCCAGGAAATTGTAGTATATTTGCAATATATATATATATATATATATATAGAGAGAGAGAGAGAGAGAGAGAGAGAGAGAGAGAGAGGAGAGAGAGAGAGAGAGACTAATAATAGTTAAATGGAAAGATAAGTATTTCAGGAAATGTCGTGGAAAAATGGCTATAAGGTCCATTTCACTTGTTTTGAATCTCCTTATATATTATTTCAATTATAGGTGATCTAACATTGACATGGATTTCAAGGCACTAAATATCAAAATTAGTTTCCCTTACATATATATGTCTGTTGAAGAGTAATTCATTCGCCTTTTCCAGTGATTCCATCTTCCCAGATTATATGACATCATAATAAACAAAGCATAAAGAGGAACTAAGTCCATCAGTTTTCCAACTCTGTCATGCAGATTAAGCCCAGAAGGAAATCCTCTGAATCGAACAACCGCATTTTTATTGTTGATAAATTAGATTTTGATCTTTTAGTCCTCTTTATGCTGATTCCTTTCTACTACATCAATGAGCATGAATAAAGCTTCACGAAAATATCTGCCTATTGGCATATTTGCATTGCAAACTTCACTTAATCAGGAGACGTTTCGATCGACTGAAACGAGATTTATGTAAACGGAAATCTGTGAGGAAAATCCTAATTGGCAATGATATAAATATTTTTTTTAACGAATTGCTTTAAACAGTTTTGCAATATTCGTATAAGCTTCATGCAATGACGTACATCTTTCAGCATTTCAAGGTATAATAATAGTAACAATAATAACAATAAGAGCAACAATACATCGACCAACAACGTAATAATAAAAAGGATGATGATGATGATAATATTACAAAGCTAGCTATGAACCTTTTCTGTGCACTGAAGGCAGTGTTCTATGGGCTGTTAGCTGCCCTTGCTTTACGTCCTTCTACTTTACTTTGGCTCTTTCTTCTTCTTTTTTTTCTTTCTTTATTTCTTTCTTTGTCCATCATGCTGTGCAACGTCTACCGTCTTTTACATCATAGCACCTGGGTGCTGAATTACCCAAGAGTGAGACCTCTGTAGTACATAGCTCAATTCATTAAATCTAATGCAATAAAATCATCGATATTTTATTCAAATCAATGGCTAGGAAATCACCAATAATGCCTCCAGAGGCACACAATAATGGAGAACCTGAGAACTAATTGTATTTAAAAATTTACCTGGTGAGACCATTGTCTTACATATTAGCGAGATATACCAAAGGCCCCACACACAGGAATATTGTGTTTGATTGTTTTGGGGGAAGAGACTTCGGAAAGCATATTATATTCATCCAACAGTAGAATCCGAATTGGAAAAGGAGGGACTGTTCATTGGCCCCCAATTCATAAAGCAGTTAGCAGGCTGGAGACCTTCTAACTCAGTCATACAAGTAGGACAGGGATATTTTTAGCAGTAGGGCTGCAGTGGAGCACGTGGCCATTTTATTCCCATTCCATGTACCAGTGGTTCAGGTATCTGGATTCTAAACGGCTTTGCTATAGGCCAGGTTGCAAGGGATTGTTGAGGATCTTGATCCACATCTGGTCATTAAACATAAAGTCGAAAGAACCTTCGACCAAGAGCCCCTGATATATATATAGATATATATATATATATATATGTGTATATATATATATATATATATATATATACAAATATATAAATATATGTATATATATATGTATATATATATATATATATATATGTATATATGTATGTATATATATAACGAGAGAGAGAGAGAGAGAGAGAGAGAGAGAGAGAGAGAGAGAGAGAGGGGGGGGGGGGGGAGGCGGTGATGGTCATGCTCATGCAGTCCTTCAGGAAACTGTCAGTTAGACGTGACCTATGATTGAATTTAAGAATATTCATTGTTGGAATCCCGTTTTACAAACGCATTTTGACCCAAAGCCTCAACGTAGTCTCTGATGGACTTCCTTCAAAAGTGAAAATTTCTCCAAGAATACTAATTTCCAGAATTCTGGGTGATTTGCTTTGCTTCTCAGTTCTAAGTCCCTTTGCAACGTAATAATTTCAATCTCCAGACTAGAGACATTAAGCTGAAAAGCAATCCAAGATTATATGCAATGTCATTGTTATCAATGATAAAAATCGGGTTTGATACGAATATGGCTGTTGGCAGAGCACTACTCAAGTCTGCAATTTTTTTTCTTAAACTTATCCACCATTATGTTGAACTTACTTGTTTATTTGTAGACACTGCACTTTTATATTTTATGTTCGATTTTTTTGTTTTATTTATTTTATTTATTAATTTTTTTTTGGCAGCAAATGGAAGTGCTGTAAGACTCCTCTAGAGATCTGAGACATCCATAGCTTCGGATTATTTTTGAAGGCATTTAACTCATTGAGTTTAGACGTGATATCACTTAAAACTGCGGTTGTGGATCATCAAGTTCTTCATGTAAATTACCAATCTGTTGAATAAAAATAAAAACAGAATCATTTCATGAATTAGGTCCACACCCTTACTCCCTCCTCCCTGAACACGAGTATCCCCTCTCTACGCCAACAGATTCTCTCTCTCTCTCTCTCTCTCTCTCTCTCTCTCTCTCTCTCTCTCTCTCATCGTGTGTGCAGTAAGTAATGATTTTATTGTAACAATTCTAAATATCATACTTTTTACTGTCGGAATTAATACATATATATATATATATATATATATATACACATATACATGTATACATAGAAAATGGTAAAATGAAGAATGTTCCACAGTTTTCTGGTTAACCCTTGCGGTGCCCACAAGCTACATGATGGGGACCACTTATCTACACAGTTATATATATATATATATATATATATAAATATATATATATATTAATATATATATATATCTATATATATATATATATATATATATAAATATATATATATATATATATATATGTATATATATATATATATATATATATGAATATATATATACATACATATATATATATATATATATATATAGATAGATAGATAGATAGGTAGATAGATAGATATAGATATATATATATATATATATATATATTCAGTAAATATAAATGGCATGGAATAGAAGGGGTAAAAATAATGATGACAATAAGAGCAGAAATGTCAGTAACTGAGTGGAGGGCTGTAAATATCAGATTGTTACTTCAAAGTTCAGATCAAAGTAGGGCAATATAAATATTATATTTTGGTATGCATCAACCAAGAATTCCCCTGAAAAAAAAAGGAAAGATGAATACGATGAAGAACTGCAGAGTATAATCGATGAGATCCTAGAGAGAGAGAGAGAGAGAGAGAGAGAGAGAGAGAGAGAGAGAGAGAGAGAAATAAAAATTTCAATTTGTGACTTCAATAATAAAGCTTGAATAATCAAGGTATAGAGAATGTCATGGGTGTTGAGGGTATTGGTGAAATTGCAAATAATAATGAAGCACGCTTCATAAGTTTTTGGTCAACAAACAATCTTATCATTGGAGGAACCCTTTTCCAGCACAAGGACATCTACAAATGTACATAGACTTTGCAATGTGGCAATTAGAGCAAAACGAAAAAAAAAAAGATCATATAGCCAATAATAAGGAGAGAAAGAGGACTCTGAGGTGCAGATCTAGGTAGTGATGACCAGCTCCTCATTGTAACACTGAATTAAAACTGAAAACACCTAACAGAAATGTTGATAAAATAATTAGGTTTGATACAACCATTCTTCTGGAAGATGAGCACAGAGAAAAATTTGCAAGTAAATGTAGGAATCGATTTGCAGTCTTAGAGACTTTAAGAGACGAAGAACAGAATGACAGCGACCTCAAAAGAAAAGACAGGAATGACAAGAGCGAATATTTAAACAGGAAAGCAGATGAGACTGACTATGCTATGAATTTAGGGAGTGGCTATATTGTAAGAATCGCTCCTATAATTATTAATGGAATCTCCATGGGGGCAAAGAAGAAGCATATACTCATCAAAAGGAGGGATGGGTCTATTATAACAAAAAAAAAAAAAAAAAAAAAACCGAAGAAAAGCTGCGTTGCATGGAACACTTTAGTGAGGTCATGAACAGGAGATATGAAGGGAATAATTTGATTGATATATCTGAAGCTGATAAAGACCTTGATGTATCCATGAATACATTCAGTGTGTTTGAAATAGAAGCTGTCATTAAAAACCTCAGGAGATGGAAAGCCACTGGTTACGCTGGAATAAATGCTGACATGACACTCGCTGAAAATTAAGTGACCCCAAGAATACTTAAAAAATTATTTTGTACAATGTGGCATGAAGAGGCAAAATCTGATTAATGGAAGCTAGGAGCAGTGGTGAATCAAAAAAAAAAAGGAGACCTGAATGATTGGAATAATTACGACAGTTGTCATGAAAATATATAGCATGATTATTTCAAAGACACTAGAGAGAAATATCAATGAAAACCTTAGATACGAACAAGCAGGATTTCAAAAGGTTGAAGTTGTACTGACCAGATTTTAATTTCAAAGATTGGACTTAATTGGTAATAGGAAATTAACCGATCTGGGGTAACCTTAAGATGATGTCTTTTTTAACGGAATACCACAGGACTTACAAAGCTTGCTTACCAGATTGCATGAAATATTACATGATGATAACCTCAAGATGAATAGAAGAAAGAGAGATGATGAGATGGAATATGCAATGGAAGAGGAAATATTATTGGAAGGAGAAAGGATTAATGAGGTAGAATAATTCAGTTATTTAGAACTATGATCTCCAATGCAGGGACATTGAAATTGAAGTTCAGTTAAAGTCTGAAGAAAAAAAAATTCAGACAATATCTAGTTTAATGGAAATTTGGAAATCAAATTGTCTGAAATTATATATAATATGCAGGTGGTATATCAATTTTCGAAGATATGTGTTATTGTATAATCATGGGTCATGGCATGACTATGAAACAATCTCATATAGATTTAGTAGATTTGAGAACAAAGCTCTGAAAAGATTAAACTATAATAGTGCTTACTCGAGTGCCATATGTGAAAGAGGTCATAGTGAGGGATAGATGGAGATAGTTGGGGCATGCTCTTCGCACTCCCGAGAGAGATTAGTTCATTAAACTTCCAACTGGGCACCACAAGGCAATAGAAGAGTTGGAACACCCAGACCTACATAGCTGACAACTATAAATCGTCAAGTGGGAGATGATGAGTGGGCAGTTTCTGATTTAAAAGCTCACATAGAGATGACTGTCGAAATCTAACCGAGGCCCTTTGTGTCAGTAGGCATAAGAGGAAATTTCAATGATAAAAAGTTATATTGAATATAAAGATGACTCATAATATTAAGTAGGATATTCTAATTTGAGGTGACACAAATAGAATTTATATGATATTTATGGCATATAATCACTTTTTTATATTCTCCTTGGGATAGTATTATCCACCTTTTCCATATTATGATTGTAGCTTAGCCAATGAAAAAAAAATAATAATAATAATAAAAATAATAGTAATAATAATAATAATAATGATAATAATAATAATAATAATAATAATAATAATAATAATAATAATAATTGTAATAAATAAATAAATAAATAATAATAATAATAATAATAATAATAATAATAATAATAATGCTAATAATAATAATAAGAAGAAGAATAATAATAATGATAATGATAAATAAATAAATAATAATAATAATTAATAAATAACAATAATCATAACAATAATAAAGATAGTAATAAAAATAATAAAAATGATAAAAAAATAAAAATAATATAAATAATAAAAATAATAAAAAAAAAATAAAACAGGAGTGCAGAAAAGATTTAATTTCAGTGAATATGCAGAAGCATCGAGACTGCAATTGGTTATATTCCAAGTTTGTTCTATAGTTTTCAAAATAGGCTAACTTCATTATTGGTAAAAGATCTATGGTATAATGGACTTTTAATATAATTTTTCGACCATGAAGGTTTTATTTCGTTCTAATTTCTTTTTCTTTTTCTGCAAGGTTAATTTTACTCCATTATTTTTTCATGCTGTGTATACTTTCTAATTTTGAAAAAGTTCTTTAATTTATTTATTTCGACATGAAACTTGTGATTATATCTTTATATAATTTTTAGAATAAAGATTTTCCATAAAATAATTCCCATAAACTAAATATTACTGACATTCTTTGAAACTTTTACCCAAATGTTACCAGTTTCTGTAACGTTTCTTCACTTGGTTACATTAATTTTATCAAGGCTTTGCTATCCTATTTCTATGGAATTCTTTAATAGTGATTGAGATATTTCTTCATTGCTAAAACTCTCAGCAATTGTCCAACCAGAATCATTAAATGATTGAGTAAGATATCAAGAAACGAAAAGATATACGACAAATTTTAGCTTATCGTCATTGGAGCATTATATAAATGAAAGAAATTGCATTAAAATAATTGTTACGTTCCCTGAAATATATTTCATAAAAATCTCAATGTAATTTATTTATAGCATATAATTCTTGTTCTTTTGTCCCTTTATCCAGCATTTCCATAATCTGTTTGGTGAATTCAATTAAAAGTGAGGTAACCTTTTGATTTTTCATTACACGAAGTTCTAGGTAAGAGAGAGAGAGAGAGAGAGAGAGAGAGAGAGAGAGAGAGAGAGAGGAGAGAGAGAGAGAGGAGAGAGAGAGAGAGGAGAGAGGAGAGAGAGAGAGAGAATATAGGATTTCTGTTACATTAAAAAAATCGTCCAATAGATTATTCCATGAATCAGCAAAAATATTAAATTAAACTTTTTGTAAACGTGAAGAGTTGCCCATCTCATGGGGATTACTGAGTTATTACCTATATTTTTTAAAACTTCACACATAACTCATTCCTCAATATATATATATATATATATATATATATATATATATATATATATATATATATATATATATATATATATATATATATAAAGGAAAACAATTCCTTCTTTGGGTATTAATAACGCCGACATTGCCGTAAATGATATCTCTAGTGTAATTGCAATGAGGCTATTGCTGTCATTTATGATGTTATCAAGAAACTTCTTTCAAGTGAAGACGAGATTAAACACCTCTCTTTAAATCATCTTGAAATTGCTCTAATGAATTCCAGATTCTGAACCATTACTACACCCGAATAAAACTGAAGAGTAGAATTCAAGGTAGGACGATTAATAAAGATTAGGTAGATTTTGATGTATGCCAAGAGTCTTCTCAATTTTAATTCTACAGAAAATTTTTCCCGAGGATACTTTTCAAAGTTTGCTGTATAAAGAAATCGGTGCCTCTGTGTTGGATAATCCTGACATAGAAAACTAGAAACAGTTTCACGATTTGATTTAATAGCAATGAGGGAACTACTCTATTTTAGCGCAAAAACTTTTAATTTTGAGTTCTATTAGGTTCATCGACTGCTATGAAAAAAAAAAAAATACAGAATTCAAGGTTAATACGAAGTGTTACAGGCCTTCGGGTGTGTATGTACAGTCGAGAGATTGACCGCAAATACTTTTCCTGTATCATCTTCCCCAGAAACAAAAGTAGATAAAAAAGAGATTCTGACAGACAGGGAGAGAGAGAAAATCACCAGACTAGGGTCTTACTTCCACTCGTAAACGAATTACGTGATTGGTTTGCGCAGATTATTCTGGCAGTCCTTGTTTTTATATCAACGTTGTTTTTCTAAACTATATACAAACATGAGAACTCAAGCATCCAAGGTTATACATTATTTGAAAATCACCCTGGAGACAAAAGGAAAAAAAATATGTAAATTTTATTATGTAATGAAAGAGACCACTAAATACACAAAATATCTCATTAAGGAAACAAGAACCGATTCTGAAATGATAACAGGAGTTTTTTTCTTAGCAATCTAGAATGCTGTACCTTATGTGTTGACTTATGGTAAGGCAAATCTGTTAAAAGCAGTTTTATGTATTTTATAGGAGGTGGAATTTTGTTTTCAATTTATTTTCATTATTTTATGTTCCAATTGCAATTATATTTCTCCTTATAATTCGTTAAACAGAAGTTTTTCTAAAAGTAATTGATTGAATCAACAGATATTTGGATTAGAAACTCTTCGAAAAAACAGCTATAAAGTTGTTTAGGAATATAAATTTTACAATCACTACACTTT
>NC_090740.1:99368022-99375522 GCF_036898095.1 Palaemon carinicauda | reverse complement strand
GAGAGAGAGAGAGAGGGACATTCGTTTCTTCATAAAGAGACGAAAAGATTCTTCCTCCCAGCGATCATTGGGCAAAAAAGTTATCTGAGATAGGTTTCAAATGGCCTATAAATATCTCAAAAGATTTTGGTACATTGATCATAAGATGCCACGATCTTGATGGAAAAGAGGGGAAGAGATATATCATAACTCACCTGAACCGCTTAAACAAAAGTGGCAGGTCTAAATAAATAGCATATATTGAAGTGGTATGCTTTATTTCACGTTATTTTCTTTTGTATTCCATTTTGTTTACTTCTGAACCTTCCCTGAAGATTTAAGGATGCTGAAGGTAAGAAAAGTTACGAACTCACTTCAGATTTGCCTCAGAAAAAAAAATATTGCTGCCAAACCTTCCTCGTCTTCTTAGGTGGTTAATAGCATGTCCATACTTCCTCAAATTGGTGTGTTTTTCATCTTTCTCTTTGCTTTTATGTATACGTGTCTTTTTGTCTGCTTTTCTGAATGGCTGGACATGTCTTTTTTGATTGAAAATTTAACAAAGGTTTTCTTATTGTTTCATATCAAAATATTTTTTGTACTATTTACGTAAGAAGTGTTTTTTTTTTTCGACTGTCCTTTTATTTATTTCCAAGACTTCTCATTCTCTCTATCTTTAAGGCTTTGTTAGGTTGCTGGCATTCTCTGGTTAAAAATATATATTTTTGGCACGGCATCCTACAAAATGGTTGTTCAGTTTACGGAACAGATGTGAGTGAGGGAGTTGTGGAAATAACATGAGGAAAAAATCTATTTCTTCAAAATAAACTTTTATGTTATATGGAATGGAAGTCAGATTGATAATCCAACGAGGTCAATCAGAACTTTGCGTTTTAAGAATGAAATCAAGAGACTGACATTAAGAGAACATGACCCTGAAGAAAAAAGATACGCCCTCTTTCCAGGCTAAATATATCACCATTAGAAATGAATAAGAAAATTCAGGGTTACTGAGAGATTATGTGTTAATTAGGAAAAAATATGTAAATAGAAGAGATCTCATTATACCTATACAAAATATGCATAAAACTTTTATCATCATCTGGATTTTTGGGGTGATCAAGAGACGATAGGTTTTACAAAGAAATGCTACATAGCTCTTTTACTTAAATGTTATTTCTATCTGGCACTTCTAATATTTCATTTCCTCTGCATTTCAATTAATTTTTCTAATGGACAATTCCTTTACAGGTGATTCACAGTCAGGCTTTCTTAATGGCTTATTATCATTTGTTTATATCATGATTGGCAGTTCTGATTGACTCCGTCTGCTTCTCTACCCAACTTTCATTCTGTATTTTATAATAGTTTGTTTAGATGATTTTTTTAAAAGTTATTTAATTAAATTATACGATATGACTATGACCACTTCTTTTTCTTAAATGTTGTTAGAATATCCTCGACTTTAGCTATCTTTCGTTTCATTGTTGTTCCTTCTCTGTCTCTAAATTTTTTATCATCTACTTTACTTTTCTTTCATATCCCTGTTGCTATTTTTTCTGTGTAAATTTTATTCTTTCTTTATTTCTTTGTGTTAAATCTAGACTGTTCTAAGTCTTTAATAATGCTCCAAGTTTCTGATGAGTAAGTTAAAACTGGTAGGGCACTTTAAATTTCATAACATCATTTTGTTGACCAAAAGCTCTTCAACCATGCTAATTGTTCCTTTAATCTAGTTTTCATGTCCTGAGGAAACACTTGCTATCTGTTTTAATTATGCATATGCATTAAGAATATCAAGAGATTAGTCCATAACCCTTATTTGTTGTCTCATAATTTTCATTGAACATTATCTTAGTTTTACTCGTGTTCATTTACATTCCTACATTTCTGATTTCTCTACTCAAGTCTTTTATCATCTATTGCAATTCCTCTGATGAGTCTCTAATTAGGACTACTCTATGTCATCTGCGAATCTTAAGTTGTTAAAGTATTCCCTATTAATGTTAATTACATTATCTCAATCTAAATTCTTAAAACTTCTTTTATGCCAGGTGTAAATAATTTCGGAGAGATGGGAGATCCGTGTCTAACTTCATGTAGTTTTACGATTCCTGTACTTTCTGTATGGATACCTTCAAGTGTTCTAAAACAAGCTTCCTTTATTCCTTGTCTTTGAAGGTATCTCATTTCTGTTGAAGTTTTGACAGAATCAAACGCTTTCTCATAGTGTATAGAAGCCTTACATAGAGATATGTCACACGCTTGATTTTTCCATTAGCTTGTTACTGTAATTGCATGGATATGGTCAGTTTTTTAATACCCACTTCTATTGCCTGCGTGCTGTTCTGGTTTTATTAAAGCATAGCGCTCCTCCTTTTCAGCCTAATATGATTTTTCAATATATTTTTTTTTTTCATAACCGAGAGTGAATTTATTGGGCAGTAATTCTTCAGGTATTTTGTTTCTCCTTTTTGTGAATTAGTATAATCATAATTGTTTTTCCAAGCTGTAGATATACAACATTATTGCAGACATTTTGTGTAAAGTTAACTTTTATTGGCTGCGTGCTCTTCTGTTTTATTAAAGCATAGCGCTTCTTTTCAACCTAATATGATTTTTTTTTTTTTTAATAACCGAGAGTGACTTTATTGGGCAGTAACTCTTCAGGTCTTTTGCTTCTCCTTTTTGTGAATTAGTATAATCATAATTGTTTTTCCAAGCTGTAGGTATACAATATCATTGCAGACATTTTGTGTAAAGTTCAGCAAATTTTACTAAAATGAAATCTTCAGCATCAATTATTAAAAAAAAAAAAAAAAAAAAAAGGACTATGTTCATCTACTGTTTTCACCTCCTATCATGAATTTAATGTTTTTTTGTTTTCACTTCTCTTACTGTTACTCTCAGTACCGCCTCAGAAATTATTTATTTTTATTATTTCTTATATCACTGTTGTACGTTATAGCATTGTATAGCAATTTTCTACAATTTTCATCACACTATCTCTTCTGTTGATAATATTTCCATTTTCATCCATTAAAAATAAAATATCACGGAGCGTGTTTCTAGCACTCTTTCCATAATGTGATGTTTTTCGGTTTTTAGTGGTTCTTCAATATTTCTCTGATGGTCTTTATGAATGTCTTGTGCTTTTTGTTTGTTTATTTTTTGGATATGTCTGCTAATTGTCCTTTATCTTTCTTGGATTTTACACATCATTTCGAATCTGTTCTTTAATAAATTTTAGGTATTTTTTGCTAGTTTTCCTTTATCTAGTTTGGGAATATTTTCCACACATCTCATACGTCGGTTCTAAAGCAAATTTTATTAAATTGCTGATTATATCATCTTTACTTGATTCCATTTAATTATGTAGCTCTGATTACCTATATTGTATTGTTGATCTGAAATCCTCACTTGATAAATCTATCTATCTAACTATCTATCGATCACTCTGTCTATATCTATCGATCACTCTGTCTATATCTATCTATCAATCTATCTATCTATCTATCTATCATTATCCATATCTATCTAATATATATATATATATATATATATATATATATATATATATATATATATATATATATATATATATATATATATACATATATATATATACATATATATATATATATATATATATATATATATATATATATATATATATATATGTATATATATATATATATATATATATATATATATATATATATATATATATATATATATATATATATATATACATAATGACATGCCTAAGCTGAATGTCCTCGTATTGAGTGGTAAATACTTTAGCTTAAAGATGGTCTTAGCTAACACTCAGTAGGAAGCATAAAATGAAATAATATTCCACCAAAATAAAATCCAATCTGTGCGAAACCATGGTTGGGTAAACGATACTCCTCAATCCCTTATTATAATTATTAATTACTAGTTATACAAATTAACACGAATTACTTAGCACTTATACATAAAGGAAATAGTTTCAACAAAACACTTCACTATAATAATTAAACATATGGCAAATGGTTCAATAATTCAACACAATTAAACATATCTAAATAACAAAATACACTTGGAAATAGGAGAAAGAGCCACGAACACTGTCTTCAGAACAGGAAGAATACACCTAACTTAACAAGAAATTTGAAGTACCCAAGTAAACAAAATGAAGAACATAAAGGAGGAATAATGGGAAAAGAGACTTTGCTCTGGACAAGGAAGGATCAAAAGTGAAGAAAGCAATCAACAGAGGGCGTGCATATAGAAAGTAAGAAAATACTAAAAACAGTTTTATAATATTCAATATGTACAAAAGTGGAGTGAAAACTTGACAATTCCCCCCCCACTAAGATGGATCCATAGAAGTGGATCCAGCTGGAGGTGCTGATGGATGGCGTGACAAGGTGTCTGCAATGATGTTGTTAGTTCCTTTGATGCTTTGAAGCTGAATATTGAAGGTGCCAAGGATGTAAGACCACCGCAAGAGTTTCAGATTTTTGAGTCTGGCAAGGTTGAGGAACGTGAGAGGTCGGTGATCAGTAAAGACAATGACTCGACGATGACCTTCAAGATTGGGTTGGAAGTGTTGTAAAGAAGCTACGATCGCGTAAAGCTCCTTCTCTACGGTAGCCCATCTGGTTTGTGCTCCTCTGAAGAATCTCGAGTGATAGGCTACTGGTAGGTAATGCAGTGTTGGAATACAGCTGGTGTCATTAGGAGCATAAGATTGCAGAAGTACAGCTCCATAACCTGTGCCACTGGCGTCTACCTGTAATAAAAATTCCTTTGAGAAGTCTGGTGGCCTTAAAATTGGTTTAGAGATCAAGATACCTTTAATCTGATGGAAAAGATTATCTAATTCCTTGGTCCAAACATAGTTTACTTTGTTAGATAGTAGTGCATATAATGGAGCAGCAAGAATGGCGAAATTTTTTATGAATTTGGAATAATAAGAGACCATACCTAAAAAGGTCTTAAGTATAGATTTTGAAAGGGGTACAGGTATGTTCATTACACTCTCAATATTGGCATCTTTTGGCATTATTTCTCCACTGCCCAAATAATGACCAAGGTATACAACCTTAGCTTGCCCAAATGAACTCTTGGCTAAGTTGATGGTGAGACCTACAGTACGTAGTCGTGTAAACAGTTTTGAGAGTGTGTGCAGATGTTCCTCCCAAGTCATGTTTGCTATGACTATATCGTCCAAGTACACATAGAAATTAGGTAAATCTCTGATTACCTCTGCCATCAGCCTCTGAAATGTAGCAGGGGCATTAGAGAGCCCAAAAGGCATAACCACATATTCAAATAGGCCAAAGGGTGTTACAAAAGCAGAGATTGATTGGGCCTTTGGGATCAGTTTTACTTGATAGTACCCTTTTAGTAAATCAATCTGAGTCAAAAACTTTGAATTACTTATGTTGTCTAAAATATCATTGATCCGTGGCAAAGGAAAAGAATTCTTAACGGTGACCTTATTCAGTCTGCGGTAGTCTGTACATAGTCGTAACTTACCGTTTTCTTTTGGTACAAGTATACAAGGTGAAGCCCAAGGAGAGGTACTTGGGACTGCTAACTTGTGATCTATCAAGTACTGTACCTCTGACCTTAAGGATTCAAGCTTCTTTCCTATCGCTCTGTAAAATGGTTGTCTGATGGGCTGTGTTCCTGGCTCCAGCAAGATGTCATGTTGAATCAGGTTACAGGTTCCTGGATCATCAGTGCACAAGTCCTAAAAACTGGTGAGTAAGGAGTTTAGTTCTTTGCTTTCATTTGTAGACAAGTGTGATAAGAAGGAGTCAAGCTTACCCATTATCTCAGAGTTAGTTAAATCACTAAAAGATATCAGTTCTGGTTCTTCATCAGGGTCTTTATTAGTAGTAGCACCAGAATAGTCGTCTTTAGACCTAAGAGTTGAGGTAGTCACCAATGTTACTCGAGGTGGTCCACTACTTACTCTACTTTGGTACCGCTTCAACAAGTTCACATGTACTAATTATGTGTCCTTCCTCCTGTCTGGGGTACTAATTACATAGTTTACCTTAGAAAGGCGATCTAGGACTGTATATGGGCCAGCAAATTTCTCTCACAATGGAGTTCCTGGAATTGGATGGTATGATAGTACCTGGTCACCTTTATGGAACTCCCTTAACCTGGCTTTCTTGTTCCCCTGTTGCTGCATTACTTGTTGTGAGGAAAGGAGGTTAGAACATACCAAATCATTTATATGATGAAACTTACATTTAAGGTCTTTAATAAATTGCAACGTGTTAGTAGTCTCCTCTGGTTTCTGATGCAAAATATTTTCTTTCACCATACCCAATACAGTTCGTGGTCGACGACCAAACAATGCCTCAAAGGGAGATATCCCTGTGGAGTCATGCGGAGTGCATCGAAAAACATACATTAGGAGATCGAGGTCCTCATCCCAATGATTTGCCGTTTCACTGCTGTACTTACGCAAAAGGTTCTTCAAGGTTTGATGGAACCTTTCCAGGGCACCATTTGTCTGTGGATGATATATAGAGGAGTTAACATTATGAATATTCAATGTATGCATAGCTTGTTTGAAGACATGGCTTGTAAAATTAGTTCCCTGGGCACATTGTAACTCATAAGGAAATCCTAAAACAGGGAAAACCTTCCTAAGGTTAAGTAATATAGTCTTTGCATTTATGTTTTTGATTACAAATGCCAAAGGGTACCTTGAAGTGGGACACATGGCAGTCAGTATGTATTCATTCCCTCTCTTAGTCTTTGGTAAGGGACCAACGCTATCTATGATGAGTTTGTAAAAAGGAGTTTTGGGTACTAGTACGTTCTGGAGTGGTGCTGGCAGGATTCTCTGGTTAGGTTGACCTTTAACCTGACAATAGTGACATGAAGCAACATAGCTCTTAATATCTTTACCAAGGCCTAGCCAATAATAGTCTTCACTTACTCTTTTGTATGTCTTGTTGACCCCTAAGTGGGATTCTGCAGTATGAGCGAGGTCCAACTAGGAATGTCTAAGAGCTTGAGGAATGACTATTTGGTGCCAATCCCACCAAGTATGGTTATTATTAATCTGTGTTGACCTGGAATGCCTGCAGAGAATACCTTTCTTCACATAGAAATATGGCAATTTTGGATTTTCATCTGGAATTCTCACCTTTTTCCAAAGTTCACTAAAGCTAGGGTCCTCTTCCTGTAGCTCAGTAAACTCTTTCTTACCTACGTTCACTAAGTCTAAGGCCTCCATAGTTCTTCCAGTAGTTTTACTCTCACTTTTCAAAGGTCCAGCCCTGGAAGTATTCCTAGTCACAACCTGAGTTACAGCTGGTGGAGATTCTATGGACTTACATTCTTCTTGGATTATGAATTCAGGATCTGAAATAATAAAATTAGTTTTCACCTGTGACCCTGCTAGATCATTACCCAAGATCAGCTTTACTGGAGAACACGGCAAGGCTTGCTTTAACACAGCTATTTTAGCCTTTCCTGTAAAGTAAGGACTAACAATTTCCA
>NC_090740.1:99350522-99358022 GCF_036898095.1 Palaemon carinicauda | reverse complement strand
TGTATTAATTGACATAGATTTTCATACAAGCAACTCTTTGTGACAATGACGTCCAAACTTATTGCTGATTGCGTTAATTCGACCATTTGCCAGACCGTGAACTTGCCCTTTGACCTTGACCTTCGAGAAAATTAATCATTTCTAGCTTTTTACATAACAATTAATCCCTGCAAGTTTCATTAATCTACGACAAAAACTGTGACCAGGATATTGTTCACAAACAAACACACACACTCAAAAAAAAAAAAAAAAAAACACACACACACACACAAACAGTGGCGAAAACATAACACCATTATAACTTCGTTGACGGAGGTAATACTAATAATTCTAGTCTAAACTAGCGTATGTATGAAACAAACGTAATTAGGTTATAGGAAGGGAGATGTAAAAGTAAATGTAATGAAATAAACAAGCTGTTTAAAGGAATACAAATAGTACCTGAAGTGTAAATCATATAATGTAGATGCTAGAAATTAAATGGTTTGTCTGAAGCATAAGTTATTTATATTATTTAAATCCCGTACAGCATGCTGGCCGAAGCACCAGTCACCAATAGAGATACTATCGCGAGGGAGATATAAGATCTTTTGACTGGCAACATAATACTACACCCGACGTTTCTTTGGTTACGGCTTATTTTTCCTTTGCATCCACAGCAATTAATCGTTTGTTTTTTTCTATTCATATTCTCATTTTTCCACATACATCTCACAGGAGTAACCTAACCAAAAGATTCTTCTTCAATCAAGGGATTAACTTCCGCAAAATAATTGTTCAGTGGCTACGTTCCACCTGATTAGGACAGAAGAGAATCTTCAGCTATCATAAGAGGTTCTGCTTTAGAATAACAATAATAACTCTTCAGAATAGGCTCAGGAAGAATTTCATGATCTGTAAGGTATATTGTAAATATTGGCTCTATCTGGTAATTGTTGTACATTGCGCATCCGAACAATGAAAAACTAGTCTTTCTTCATTTGTTTACTATCAATGTTTCTAGCATTTCAAATATATATTTTTTGTTTTCACATAGCAATACCGTTTTCAAACAAAAGTTGCCATAGAAATTCTGGAATCTAGTTTCTAGTATAAACTAAGTATATTCAGATTGTTTTGTATTTTGTTCATAGTTTAAATCACACAATGATCACGATTTGTTCACATAAGTTTATTATTATTATATATATATATGTATATATATATATATATATATATATATATATATATATATATATATATATATATATGTATATATATATATATATATATATATATATATATATATATATATATATACATATATATATATATATATATATATATATATATATATAGGTAATATATATATACGTTGAAAAGACTCTTTAGCTATGGTAAGCAGCTCTTCTAGGAGAAAGACAGTCCAATCTCAAACCAATGTTCTCCAGTCATGGGAAGTACCGTAGCTTCTGTACTATGGCCTTCCACTGTCTTGGGTTAGCGTTATCTTGCTTGAGGGTACACTCGGGCACACTATTCTATCTTATATATCTTCCTCTTGTTTTGTTAAAGTTTTTATAGTTTATTTAGGAAATTTTTATTTTGATGATGTCACTGTTCTTAAAATATTATTTTTCCTTTTTTTCCTCTCCTCACTGGGCTATTTTCCCTGTTTGGGCCCCTGGGCTTATAGCATTCTGCTTTTCCAACTAGGGTTGTAGTTTAGCAAGTAATGATATATATATATATATATATATATATATATATATATATATATATATATATATATATATATATATATATATATATATATATATATATATATAGAATGCTCTACCTTCTGTGCGGACTTATGGTAAGGCGAATCTGTTAAAAGTAGTTTTATGTATTTTATAGGAGGTCATACTTTTTTTTATTTATTTTTTTTATTATTCTATGTTCTAATTGTAATTATATTTTCCTTATAATTCGTTAAACAGCAGTTTTTCTAAAAGTAATTGATCGAATCAACAGATGTTCGAATTAGAAACTCTTCGATAAACAGATATAATGTTGTCTAGAAGTATCAATTTTATAATCACTACACTTTGCTATTGTTATTAGAATATTGTTAGAGGATGTATAAAAGGAAAACAATAAAATATAAGTGATTTTTTTTTCATTGGAAAGAGAGAGAATATTTTTTTTAATTAAATATTTTTTTTTTCAAAATAAAGTCTCTGCAAGTTTCCAAACAAAAATTACTTGAAATGTAACGTAAATTATCGATCAAATTCCGATACTTGAAAAACTTATTTGTAAGTGACTTCCTATAATACCTTTTCCCTGTGTTACACTCGAATCCAATTAATAACTTATCTATATTAGTTTTCTTCTCATTAATACTAAGATTCTCTAGGCAATTGGATAACAAACAGGAAGTTTATGAAGAAATCCACTGTGACATCCTTCAATTATTTGTCTTGGGCACTTCTTCTTCCATCCATTCAAAGCAGGACCACTTCTCAATTTCAATTTCTCGTACCTTCATTGCAGTTTACTTTAGGCAAAGCTTCTGCTGGATGTATATTTTAGTCCATTACTGTATTGAAAGTTTCCACGACTCTATCTGCAGGAACGAATGTAAGGGCTAACAACATGCGAATGTTTAACTAAAACTGGACATCAATGTTATACCTTCTATTGGTGCCGAATTCAAATGCTTTTTATATAAGACTAACAGAAATAAAAAAAAAAAAAAACTAATGAATACTAAATTTTAATTCTTCTTTAATTACTCTTGCTAAGACCGGCACAAAATGCTTACAAATTCAAAGTCGGTGCTATTGTTTTAACAGTTCTAAGAAATCTGGTCTAAACTAAAAAAAAATATGTGATTGAGTTTTTCTGGAATAGAATGATTGAATTAAAAATTAAACCAATAAAAATTTGTTCTTTAAATTTTTGTTCTAGCAATTGCTAAATAGAATTAGAGATTTTAAACTATTTATTCTCCAACAACTCTTTTCGAAAAATTGTTTTAGAAGAAAATTCATCGATACGTTGAAGCTTTGGTGAGCACCTTTTATTTGACAACATTCTTATAGTGTGTAATATGTAAAAACCATAAGGAAACGATGCCAAAAGAACTATTTTCATGAAAGTTAGCCAGCATTATACTTGACATTGGTTTTCTTTAAATTCATCAGGGTCAATGATCCGATATAAAGAAAGTATAATGGAATTTAATACGACTTGAAGTAATATGAAATAAACTAGAATCACAAAACAAACAGTGTTAAATTTTATACAATGCTCATATAATTATCAGACATAAGAATTTCAAAACTTTTAAATGAAATAATCATACGCTGCATTCTATAAATGAAAAGATAATCCCTCAAAAATACAAAAATAGTTAAAAACAGCTGAATGGTCAGTCAAAATATTAAACTTACATCTATTTCATATATATATATATATATATATATATATATATATATATATATATATATATATATATATATATATATATATATATATATATATATATATATATATATATATATATATATGCATATATATATATATATATATATATATATATATATGTATATATTTATATATATATATATATATATATATATATATGTACATATATATATATATATATATATATATATATATATATATGTATATATAACTCCAAGCATATACAGTATGTGCGTTTGTTTAGCATTGAAGGTAAACACTATAAATACTTCGAAGAAAGATTGAGATATTTTCAGTAATTACGGGTAAAGAAATTAATTGTATATAATCAAACCCCAAGGACATTGAGCATTAATCTCCACATATATTTAAATCTCTACCGTAAATGGATTTCATATCCCCTGAGGCAAGTATATATCATTTGTCTCCTAATTTTAGACACATTTATCGCTGTGGCCTTTGAGTCAACCTATTTTCATATAATATTTGATTTATTCCTATTCCCACTGCAACTGTAGCTGCTGTAATTTCGACTTGATATTAATATGTAGACATATTCCAAAGGGTCTTCTCTGTGAATAACACGTATAGTAAGAACAAACTGGTGCTTATTTCCGTTTTTTAAATGTTAATTTTCCAATTAGGTTTCATTGTGGACGATAACTTCTATTTTATTCAACTTTGGAAATGAATTCGAGAGACTCATACTGGAAAAACAAATATTTTTAATTTTTTGGTCACAAGGCTATCAAATGATGATAAAAATGCCGAGAGGCAAATGTTATCATTTTGTTAGTAGTGTATACCATTATCACGCTTCTCTTGCGGAATATCCTGCAATCTTTTCGGAGACTAATTTCTTTCTTTGTTATAACATGGATTGCATGAAAACTTTTATTTTTCACCGTGATACTGTACTAGTTACATCACCATCTAACTATTCCCTACTTATATTCTACCTTCTCTTCTTCATGTGTTCTTTAAAATAATATTTCTGTCAAAATTGTTCACATCCTCTTCAAAATTCAAACCAACTTATTCAGTGCAGGATAATATTCCTCTGTGTTTTAAATGACTCTTTTGTTTGAACTGACTTTTAATAAAATTCATAGTAATATCTTATTTCTTTCCGATTTATTTAAAAACATATTATTAAATGCTATTTTCTGAAATTTGATTACTCTTCCACCCTCTTCTTACTTAACCCAATGGACGGACAACATTTTCCTTTTCTAACTACTAGGTAATATCAAATAGCTCCGGTAGCAACAGAGAGAGAGAGAGAGAGAGAGAGAGAGGAGAGAGAGAGAGAGAGAGAGAGAGAGAGAGAGAGAGAGAGAGAGAGAGAGAGAGAATTATAAGCTTAACAGACATATTTAGTAATACATATTTGGCCATTGTATCTTTATCAATCCGATGCTTATGAATCGTATTTCTTGTATATACACGCACACATACACACACGCACACACGCATACACACATACACACACACACACACACACACACACACATATATATATATATATATATATATATATATATATATATATATATATATATATATATATATATATATATATACATATATATATATATATATAAATATATATATATATATATATATATATATATATATATATATATATATATATATATATATATATATATATAATCGAATATATGTATCTATACATGCATAGTCATATCTATCTCTCTAACTCTGTGGTTGGATGTATTTATATCCATTAATATGCATATGTTAGCGGCAAAGTTTATAATTTCTATTTCTATGGAATACATAAGAAATATATAAAATGACAAATATCTGCAAGTGAAGTATATAGCAGAAAGAATTCATCATATTTCTTAGGTATTCTATAAAACACCAATTACACTTTTGGTAAAGGTTGAAACTAGGCAAAAATGAAAAGAAAGCTTATTGAATTGTGTCTGCTGTTCTATTTTTCTTCTTAGAAGGTGAAAGATCATTTACTTCATTAAACGCTTAATTACTAATAGAGCCTTATTTCTATAATTGTACCTTTAAAAAGTAATAAGAAGTTTTCTTCAGTGCCATTGTCCCTTCAAAATGCAGACGAGTGACTATAGTGCTGACGCTGTAGTAAAAAATAAAAAAGAGACACTGTAAAAAAAGTGGGGCTGCAGCAAACAGCCAAGTTGCATTACTCGATAAATATCATCAACTAGATAGAGTTATTATTACTAAGCTTTATATATAAATATATATATATATATATATATATATATATATATATATGTATATATATATATATATATATATATATACATATATATATATATATATATATATATATATATATATATATATATATATATATATATATATATACATATATATATATATATATATATATATATATATATATATATATATATATATATATATATATATATATATATATACATATCTATATAAATATATATATATATATATATATATATATATATATATATATATATATATATATATATCTATACATATATATATATATATATATATATATATATATATGTATATATATATATATATATATATATATATATATATATATATATATATACACATCTGTATACGTGTGTATATTTGAGCGTGTGTGTGTGTTCGTGTATAAATAAGAAATGCGGTTCATAAGCATCGGATGAATAATAATACAATGTCCAAATATGCATTAATAGATATATATCTTTATGCTTATAACTCTCTCTCTCTCTCTCTCTCTCTCTCTCTCTCTCTCTCTCTCTCTCTCTCTCTCTCTCTCTCTCTCTCTCTCTCTCTCTGTGTTGCTACCGGAGCTATTTGATATTACATAATAGTTCGAAAAGGAAAATGTCCGTCCATTGGTTTAAGTAAGAAGAGGTCGGAAGAGTAATCAAATTTTAGAAAATAGTTGTTAATAATGCGTTTTTAGATAAATCGAAAGAAATAAGATAGTACTATATATTTTATTAAAAGTAAGTTCAAACGAAAGAGTCATTTAAACGACAGGAATAATAGCCTTCAGTGAATAAGTTGGTTTGAATTTTGAAAAGGACGTGAAGAATTTTGAAAGAAATGTGATTTCAAAGAACATATGAAGAAGAGACGGTAGAAAATACGTAGAGAATAGTTAGATGGTGATATAACGAGTACAGTATCACAGGGAAAAATAAAAGTTTTTATGCAATCCAAGTTACAGAAAAGATAAAAAGTGTCCTAAAAGTTTTGCAGGATATTCTGCAAGAGATGCGTGATTATGGTATACATTAATTGCAACAATGCTTAATATTTGCATCTTGGCCATTTTATTTGCATTAGATAGCCTTGTGACTAGAATTTTTGTTTGAGTTTTCCAGTATGAGTCTCTCGAATTCATTTCCATAATTGAATGAAGTAACAGTTTTCGTCCACAATAAAACCTAATTTGAAAATTAACATTTGAAATTAGAAAACGGGAATAAGTATCAGTTTGTTCTTACTATACGCGTTATTCACAGAGAAGACTCCTTGGAATATGTGTACATATCAATATTATGGCCATACAAAATTAATTCACAATTTGAAATTACAGCAGTCACAATTGCAGTGGGAATAGGAATAAATCAAATGTTATATGATAATAGGTTGACTCAAAGGCCCCAGCATAAATGTGTCTAAAATTAGGAGACAAATGATATGTACTTACCACAGGGGATATGGTCTTTTTAAATAATGTATAACCCTGGATGATTGCGTTCTCATGTTTGTATGTAGTTTACAAAAAAAAAAAAAAGTTGATATAAACTGTCAAAATTGGCTTCATATAAGAGATTGAATCTTCTGCGAAAACCAATCACGTAATTCGTTTGCCGAGGGGAAGTAAGACCCTAGACGGGCGAGTTTCTCTCTCTCTCTCTCTCTCTCTCTCTCTCTCTCTCTCTCTCTCTCTCTCTCTCTCTCTCTCTCTCTCTCTCTCTCTCTCTCTCTCTCCTTGACAGTCAGAATCTCTTTTTTATCCACTTTAGTTTCTGGGGAAGATGATACTGG
>NC_090740.1:99345522-99348022 GCF_036898095.1 Palaemon carinicauda | reverse complement strand
GCTATTGACGCAAAGGACCTCGGTTAGATTTCGACAATCGTCTCTATGTTGAGCATTTAAATCAGAAAATGGCCACTCATCATGTCCCACTAGACGCTTTATAGTTGTCAGCCATGTAGGTCTGGGTCTTCCAACTTTTCTAGGACCATGTGGAGCCTATTTGGAAGTTTGGTGAGCTAATCTCGCTTGGGAGTGCGAAGAGAATGCCCCAACTATCTCCATCTATCCCTCACCATGACCTCTTCCACATATGGCACTCGAGTAAGCACTATTAAAGTTTCATTTCTAATCCTGTCCTGTCATTCAACTCCTAATTTTCTTTTGAGAGCTTTGTTTTCAAATTTACTAAATCTATTGGAGACTGTTCCATTGTGATGTCACGACCCATGTTTATACATTAAAATATATCTTACCAAACTGATATACAGCGCGCATTTTATATATAATTTCTGACAATTTGATTTCCAAATATCAACCAAGCTAGGCACTGTCTGATTTTTTTTTTCTTCAGTCTTTCACTGAACTCCAATTTCAATGTCCCGGCATTAGAGATCATAGTTCCTAAATAATTAAATGATTCTACCTCATTAATCCTTTCTCCTTCCAATAATATTTCCTCTTCCCTTGCATATTTCATCCTCATAATCTCTCTTTCTTTCATTTATCTTGAACCTATCATCATGTGATATTTCATGCAATCTGGTAAGCAAGCTTTGTAAGTCCTGTGGTATTCTGTTAAAAAGGACACTATCTTCAGCTTACTCAAATTCAGCTAATTTCTTAGTACTAATCCAGTCCAATCCTTCTCCACCATCTCTAACTGTTCTACGTATTACAGAATCCATGAGGAGGATAAACAACATCAGTGGAAACAAATTTCCTTGGAGTTCACTATCAAAGACTTTTTTATAGTTCACAAATGCCATCAAAAATTGATTTCTATATTCTACGTATGGCCGTACAACATGTTTTTAAATGAAGATCTTATCAGTACAACTTCTACCTTCTCAAAAGCCAGGTTGTTCGTATCTCAGCTTTTCATTAATATTTCCCTCTTGTGTCTTTGAAATAATCATGCTACATATTTTCATGACAATGTCGTGAGTGTGATGCCTCTGTAATTATTGCAATCGGCCAGGTCTCATTTTTTCTATTTTCACCATAGCTCCTAACTCTCATAGATCAGATGTTGCCTTTTCATGCCACAACCTACAAAATCATTTTTAAGTATTCTTGGGGTCACTTCATTTTCAGTGAGTTTAATTTCAGCAGTTATTCCAGCGTAACCAGGGGCTTTCCCTCAGCTTCATATATATCAATCAAATTATTCCCTTTGGATCTCCTATTCATGACTTCACTAGTGTTCCATCCAACGTTGCTTTTCTTCATTTTTGTTGTTGTTGTAATAACAGATCTATCCCTCCTTTTAATTGGTATATGCTTATTCTTCTTTGCCCCCATTGGATATTCTACTAATAATTATATAAGTGATTCTTACATCATAACAGCACACTGAATTCATAGCATAGTTAGCCTCATCTGCTTTCCTGTTTAGATATTCTCTCTATTCATTCCTGTTATTTCTTTGGAGCTCACTATCAATACTGGGATACTTATCATGTCCTACCATGTAAATCTCATTACCTCCCCAAAAACTTTCAACAATCAATTTCTGTCTTTTGTCTCGTTTTTATAGTATTCCGAGTATTATTTGATATCTGTGGCTTTTTCCTTGAAATTACTTGTCCCAAAACTTCACTTCCAATTGACTGATATACGTCCCTAATCTCACACCGGTCTTCATTAATTGACTGTTCTACGTCTCTGAAAGTCTCTAAGACTGCAAATCGACTCCTTCATTTAATTGCTAATGTTTCCCTGTGCTCATCTTCCAGAAGCATGGTTATATGAAACCTAATTATTTTATCAACATTTTTGTTGGGTGTTTTCAGTTATAGTTCAGTGTTGCAATGAGGAGCTGGTCATCACTACCAATATCTGCACCTCTATAGCTTTCGACATTTCTCAGAGTCCTCCTTCTCTCCTTATTATTGGCTGTGACTTTTTTTTCTATTTGCTCAAATTACCACGTGATGAAGTTTGTGTACATTTGTATATGTCCTTGTGCTGGAAACTTATGAAGCGTGATTCATTTTCATTTGCAACTTCGCCAATACCCTCAACACCCATCACATTCTCTATACCTGGATTATTCAGGCTTTAGCATTGAAGTCACCAATTACAATTTTTTATGTTTCTCTCTCTCTCTCTCTCTCTCTCTCTCTCTCTCTCTCTCTCTCTCTCTCTCTCTCTCTCTAGGATATCAATTGCACTTTGCAGTTCTTCATAGTATTCATCTTTCCTTTCTTCAGGGGAATCAGCTGTAGGTGCATAGAAAACTATAATACTCATATTGCAATCTACTTTGATCTGAACTTTGGAGTAACAATCTAATATTTACAGCTCTCTACTCAGTTACTCCCATTTCTGCTCTGACTGT
>NC_090740.1:99333022-99335522 GCF_036898095.1 Palaemon carinicauda | reverse complement strand
TCTTATTTCGTTAATGTGTATACATTATTTGTATAAAATAACAAATTATTCCTAATCTAAAATTAAGCACTCCAATTTGATGCTAATATTGATAGACCACTCTCCTGAGTTTTAAAGTTCGCCGTTCCTGCTCATATTCTGCGTTTAATTTTTGGCTGTGCTGAAATCAGTTGATAATTACTAATTAATGTTTAAATAATCCTAGGATGAGAGAGGTCGAAGCTTTTTGGTTTATAAGAGAGAGAGAGAGAGAGAGAGAGAGAGAGAGAGAGAGAGAGAGATTGTATTAAATATAAAAGAAAATCAAAATGTGATTTTAAATCAAGAACTCCTTCCAGAATAATTAATTTTCCTTTTATGGTGTTTATAGGGAAATACATCGTTCCATAAGGATCCTAAACCCGAATCAGGAATGTGATTGGTTTGGAGGTGCAGCTTCCAATAAGTTAGGGGTCCGAACAGGAGGTCTCTGTGTGAACCGAGATATAATGACCTGGAGGAAGCAACCAGATGGGTCGTGCAAACGATGTAATTATCTTTGTAAACGAGAAAAAAAAATTACCCACTCATTCATAAAGATATTTAGTGTTTTTTCACCATGATATATAGCACTAGTTCTTTCTCTTATTTTGCCACCAATCTTACCCGATATTTTATGAATATTCGAATGAGATAACACGAAAACAATTCATTACTATTGAGTGGAATACGGAGAGTAGGTAAAACACAGTAGAACACAGACCTCAGCTTCGGCAGCTTTTTTCTCAACATTTTTCTTGATCTTGACCTTTAACTTTTACATGTATTAATTGACAGATTTTCATACATGCAAATCTCTGTGACAATGACGTCCAAACTTATTGCTGATTACGTTAATTCGACTATTTGCTTGACCATGAACTTGACCTTTGACCTTGACCTTCCAGAAAATTATTAATTTCTAGCTATTTACATAAAAGTTAATCCCTGCAAGTTTCATTAATCTGCGATAAAAACTTTAACTAGGATACTGTTCACAAACAAACACACACACTCACGAAAAAAAACACAAACAAACAGTGGCGAAAACATAACACCATTATAACTTCGTTGACGGAGGTAATACTAATAATTTTAGTCTAAACTAGCGTATGTATGAAACAAACGTAATTAGGTTATAGGAAGGGAGATGTAAAAGTAAATGTAATGAAATAAACAAGCTGTTTAAAGGAATACAAATAGTACCTGAAGTGTAAATCATATAATGTAGATGCTAGAAATTAAATGGTTTGTCTGAAGCATAAGTTATTTATATTATTTAAATCCCGTACAGCATGCTGGCCGAAGCACCAGTCACCAATAGAGATACTATCGCGAGGGAGATATAAGATCTTTTGACTGGCAAGATAATACTACACCCGACGTTTCTTTGGTTACGGCTTATTTTTCCTTTGCATCCACAGCAATTAATCGTTTGTTTTTTTTCTATTCATATTCTCATTTTTCCACATACATCTCACAGGAGTAACCTAACCAAAAGATTCTTCTTCAATCAAGGGATTAACTTCCGCAAAATAATTGTTCAGTGGCTACGTTCCACCTGATAAGGGCAGAAGAGAATCTTCAGCTATGATAAGAGGTTCTGCTTTTGAATAACAATAATAACTCTTTAGAATAGCTCAGGAAGAATAAGTTCATGATCTGTAAAGTATATTGTAAATATTGGCTCTATCTGGTAATTGTTGTACATTGAGCATCCGAACAAAGAAAAACTAGTCTTTCCTCATTTGTTTACTATCAATGTTGCTAGCATTTCCAATATATTTTTTTTGTGTGTTTTGACATAGCAATACCGTTTACAAACAAAGGTTGCCATAGAAATTCTGGAATCTAGTTTCTAGTATAGACTAATTATATTAATATTGTTTTGTATTTTGTTCCTAGTTTAAATCACACAATGATCACGATTTGTTCACATAAGTTTATTATATATATATATATATATATATACCCGTATATTTATATACTGTACCCGTATATATATACTGTATATGTATATATATATATACATATATATATATATATATATATATATTTATATATATATATATATATATATATGTATATATATATATATATATATATATAGGTATTACATATACGTTGAAGAGACTCTTTAGCTATGGTAAGCAGCTCTTCTAGGAGAAAGCCAGTCCAAAATCAAACCAATGTTCTCCAGTCATGTGAAGTACCATAGCCTCTGTACCAAGTCCTTCCACTGTCTTGGGTTAGCGTTATCTAGCTTGAGGGTACACTCGGGCACACTATTCTATCTTATATATCTTCCTCTTGTTTTGTTAAAGTTTTTATAGTTTATTTGGGAAATATTCCTTTTGATGATGTCACTATTCTTAAAATATTATTTTTCCTTTTTTCCTTCCTCACTGGGCTATTTACCCTGTTTGGGCCCCTGGGCTTAAAGCATTCTGCTTTTCCAACTAGGGTTGTAGTTTAGCAAGTA
>NC_090740.1:99304677-99329677 GCF_036898095.1 Palaemon carinicauda | reverse complement strand
CTCTCCCGGCATGCACCGTACGCCATAATTTTCCCACGCATTCATCTCACGACACTTGCGAACCGTGCGGCACCCTTGCGTCATACGTACTTCACCCGTACTGAACACTCAACACACTCACTACTAATTACATTTCAGGAGTTCATGGCTACGTCTGAAAAATTCTCAGACCCGTAAAGCTAAAAAATTCGTACGGGGAGTTGTGCCCAAAGCCTAAGATGAAATGCTTTCCAGGCCGTTGGTCTTGGGGAAACAGAGAATAACAAGATTTCTCTCAGAATAGCAATGTGTAGGACATATATGGAAATAGCGTGTAAAGTGAACATTTTACCAAAATATATTTTCTCAATATTAAATGATATTGCTCTCAACGATTCTCTCTGATTTGTTGTAGTTAGTTTATTGGAGAAATAAATCTATGAAGTCATTTATGTCCTTTGCAGAAGTATTTTATAACCCATGATACCTTTGAGGTATTTCCTACTTTCCAAGTAGCTTCTGAATCCGCATGGCAGGAATTTTATCTCTATCTCTGATGTGGAATCTTGTTTTCTAAATCTAAAAACTCTATTCATCACATATCCAAATGATTAGACTTATAATTAGGTAGTATACCGTAGTAAATCCATATTTACCAATGGTTAAATAAGTGGATGAGCAACCTGTAGGAGTAATAAGAACATTAGGTGTGGAGGAAATACCCCCCTTTAATCTTGAAGTCACTAGCAGCCTGGCGGATGATTTTATTGGCTTTAGTAAGGACCGGTGGGAGTTAAGTGCCTTAGTTACATAGGCACTGTGCATCACAAGGAACTGTCTATCCTTTGATATATCTAACCATTGAATCCTCTATGGATTCCGTAAGTTAATGGAAAGTGAAGAGGGCAAAATGGTCCCACTTTCTGTGCGTAGCGGGATGCTCTGAATCTCCTGTTTTATAAATACGGAAAAAAAAAAAAATGGAAAATTCTTGATTGGAAAGTTAGAACCATGAACCATATAGGGAAGTTACAGCAAGTGGAGAATTGATTTATGAAATTTAGTTTATATATCTTAGCCCTAAGTGAAACATATTGTAAGGGGATTGGTGAGAAAACCTTAGACTAAGGCACCATATATATATATATATATATATATGTATATATATATATATATATATATATATTCAGTAAATATAGATGGCGTGGAGGAGAATGGGTAGGAATAGATACATAAATATATATATATATATATATATATATACATATATATATATATATATATGTGCATACATATATATATATATATATATGCATACGTATGTATATATATATATATGCATACGTATATATATATATATATATATATTCATATAATCAGTAAATATAAATGGCGTGGAAGAGAAAGGGTATGAATAATGATGACACGAAGAGGAGAAATGTCAGTAACTGAGTGAACAGCTATAAATATTGGATTGTTACTTCAAAGTTCATATCAAAGGATTGTAATATGAGTATTATAGTTTGCTATGCACCAACAAATGATTCCCCTGAAGAAAGGAAAGATGAATACAACGAAGGACTACGGAGTTTGATTGATGAAATCCGAGAGAGAGAGAGGAGAGAGAGAGAGAGAGAGGAGAGAGAGAGAGAGAGAGAGAGAGAAATAAAAATGGTTATTGGTGACTTCAATGATAAAGTTTGAACAATCAAGGTATAGAGAATGTGATGGGTGTTGAGGGTATTGGTGAAAATGCAAATGATAATGAAGCATGCTTCATAAGTTTCTGTTCAACAAACAATCTTATCATTGGAGGAACTAGTTTCCAGCACAAGGATATCTACATATGTACATAAACTTCACCATGTGGCAATTAGAGCAAAACGAAAAAAAAAAGATCACATAGCCAATGATAAGGAGAGAAGGAGGACTCTCAGGTGCAGATATTGGTAGTAATGACCAGCTCCTCATTGCAACACTGAATTAAAACTAAAGACACCTAACAGAAATATTGATAAAATACTTAGGCTAGATACAACTATGCTTCTAACAGATGAGCACAGAGAAACATTTGCAATTAAATGTAGGAATCGATTTCGAGTCTTACAGACTTTAAGAGACGAAGAACAGTCAATTAATGAAGAACGGTGTGATATTAAGGACACATATCAGTCAATTAGAAGTGAAGTTTTGGGACATGCAATTATAAGGAGAAAGCCATAGATATCAAATAATACTCGGAATACTATAAAAACGATAAAAAAGACTGAAATTGATTGTTGAAAGTTTTTGGGGAGGTAATGAGATTTACATAGTAGAGCATGATAATTATTCCAGTATTGACAGTGAGCTCAAAAGAAAAGACAGGAATGACAATAGAGAATATTTAAAAAGGAAAGCAGATTAGGCTGACTATGCTGTGAATTCAGGGAGTGGCTATGTTTTAAGAATCGCTCATATAATTATTAATGGAATCTCCATGGTGGCAAAGAAGACGTATTTACCCATCAAAAGGAGGGATGGATCTGTTCTAACGACACAAAATTAAGAAAAGCAACGTTGGATGGAACACTTTAGTGAGGTCATGAACAGGAGATTTGAATGGAATAATTTGATTAATATATCTGAAGCTGATGAAGACCATAATGTATTCATGAATAAATTCAGTGTGTTTAAAATAGAAGCTATCATTAAAAAAAAAAAAAACAAGAGCTGGAAAGCCCCTGGTTATGCTGGAATAAATGCTGACATAAAATTCGCCGAAAATGAAGTAACCCCAAGAATACTTAAAATATTATTTTTTAGAATGTGGCATGAAGAGGCAAAACCTGATTAACTGAAGCTACGAGCAGTGGTGAAATTAGATCTGACTGATTGCAATAATTACAGAGGCATCGCCTTTACGACAGTTTTCATGAAAATATATAGCATGATTATTTCAAAGAAACTAGAGAAAAATATCAATGAAAAGCTTAGATACGAACAAGTAGGATTTCAAAAGGTTGAAGTTGTACTGACCAGATTTTAATTTTTGATGACATTTGTGGACTGAAAAAAGTCTTTGATAGTGTACTCCAAGGAAATTTGTTTTCACTCATGTATATTCTCCTCGTGGATTCTGTAATGCGTGGAACAGTTGGAGATGGTAGAGAAGGATTGGGCTGGATTGGTAATAGGAAGTTACCGGATATAGAGTAGGCTTAAGATGGTGTCCTTTTTAACAGAATACCACAGGACTTACAAAGCTTTCTTACCTGATTACATGAAATATTATATGATGATTAATTCAAGATAAATAGAAGAAAGAGAGATGATGAAAATGGAATATGCAATATAAGAGGAAATATTATTGGAAGGAGAAAGGATTAATGAGGTAGAAACATTCAGTTATTTAGGAGCTATGATCTCCAATGCAGGGACATTGGAATTGGACTTCAGTGAAAGACTGAAGAGAAAAAAATCAGATAACTGCTAGTTTAATGAAAATTCTAAGATCAAATTGTCTGAAATTATAGATAACATGCAGGCTGTATATCAATTTGGTAAGATATGCATTAATGTATTAACATGAGTCATTGCATCACAATAAATCAATCTCCAGTAGATCTAGTAGATTTGAGAACAAAGCTCTGAAAAGAATATCGGGAGTTGAATGACAGAAAAGGATTAGAAATGAAACTATAATAGTGAATACTCGAGTGCCATATGTGGAAGAGGTCATGGTGAGGGATAGATATAGCTGACAACTATAAATCTTCAAGAGGCAGATGATGAGTTGAAAATTTCCGATTTAAAAGCTCAACATAGAGAGGACTATCGAAATCTAACTGACGCCCTTTGTGTCAATAGGCGTTAGAGGAAATTTCAATGATATTGAATTTAAAGATGACTCATAATATTAAGTACGATCTTCCAATTTGAGATAATACAAATAGAATTTATATTATATTTATGGCTTATAATCATTTTAAGATATTTTCCTTGTGCTTATATTATCTACCTTTTCCATCTTGGGATTATAGCTTATCCATTGAAAGAAAATAATAATAATAATGAAAATAATAATAATAATAATAATAATAACAATAATAACAATAATAATAATAAATAATTAAAAAATAATGATAAAAATAATAAATCATTAATAATAATAATAATAATAATAATAATAATAATAATAATAACAATAATAATAATAATAATAATAATAATAATAATAATAATAATAATAATAATAATAATAATAATAATAATAATAATAATAATGATAATAATAATAATAAATAAAAAAATAAAAATAAAAAATAAATAAATAAAACAGGAGTGCAAGAACGATTTAATTTCAGAGAATATGCAGGAGCATCGAGACCGCAATTTGTTATATTTCAAGTTTGTTGTATAGCTTTTAAAATAGCCTAACTTCATTATTGGTAAATAATCTATTGTATACAGTAATTTTAATATATTTTTTTCGAAAATGAAGGTTTTTATTTCATTTTTTTTTTTTTTTTTTTTTTTTAGCATGGTTAATTTTACTCCATTATTTTTAACAAATCATGCTGTGTATACTTTCTGTCTTTGAAAATGTTCTTTAATTTATTAATTTCAACACGGAATTTGTGATTGTATTTTTATGTAATTTTTTAATAAAAATTTTCCATAAAATAATTCCAATATAATAAATATTACTTCTTTGAAACTTTTACCCAAATGTTACTAGTTTCCGTAAAGTTTCTTCACTTGGCTACATGCATTTTATCAAGGTTTTGCTATCCTATTCCTATGGAATTATTTAATAGTGATTGAGATATTTCTTCATCGCAGAAACTCTCGGCAGTTGTCCAACCAGAATCAGTTGCGTAAGATATCATGAAACGAAAAGATATACGACAAATTTTAGCTTATCGTCATTGGTGCATTATATAGAAATTGCTTTAAGATAATTGTTACGTTCCTTGAAATATATATCATAAAAATCTCATTTTGATTTATTTATAGCATATAATTCTTGTTCTTTGTCCCTTTATTTGGCGTTTCCATTTCCTGTTTGGTGTAGTGAATCAGAAGTAAGGTCACCTTTTGATTTTTCTTTACACGAAGTTCTATGTAAGAGAGAGAGAGAGAGAGAGAGAGAGAGAGAGAGAGAGAGAGAGAGAGAGAGAATATAGGATTTTTGTTACATTACAAAAGTTGTCCAATACATTAGGGTTGGAAGGAGTAAAATAAATCAGAATAAATCTTAAATTCAACATTTTGTAAACTTGAAGAGTTGCTCATCTCATGAGGATTACTGAGTTTTATATATAATTTTGTCAAACGTCTCACACAACTCATTTCTCAAAAAATAATATCGCCGTCGTTGCCGTAAAATATACCTCTAGTGTCATTGCAATGCAGGCTATTGCTACTAGTTATGGTATTATCAAGAGACTTCTTTAAAGTGAAGACGAGCTTAAACACCTCTCTTTAAATCATCTTGAAAGTTGTTCCAATGAATTTAAGATTCTGAACCATTACAACTCCCGAATGAAACTGAAAAGTATAATCGATTGAATTCATCTTTGTGATGATTCAAGGGCAGACGATTATTAAAGATTATGTAGTTATTGAGGTGTGCAAAGAGTCTTCTCGATTTTAATTCTACTGAAGATTCTTCCAGAAGATACTTTTCAAAGTTTGCTGTATAAAGGAATCGGTGCCTCTATGTTGGATAATCCTGACATAGAAAACTAGAAACAGTTTCATGATTTGATTTAATAGCAATGGGGAAAACTTTAAATTTTGAATTCTATTTGGTTCATTGATTGCTATTGAAAAAAAGGTATAGAATTCAGGCTTAATACGAAATATTACAAGCCTTCGGGTGTGAATGTACAGTCGAGAGATTAGCCGCAAATACTTTTCCTTTTTCATCTTCCCCAAAAGCAAAAGTGGATGAAAAAGTGATTCTGATAGACAGGGAGAGAGAATCACCAGACTAGGGTCTTACTTCCCCTTGGTAAACGGATTACCTGATTGGTTTGCGCGGATTATTCTGACAGCCCTTGTTTTTATATCAATGTTGTTTTTATAAACTATATACAAACAGGAGAATGCAAGCTACCAAGGTTATACATTATTCTAAAATGACCCTGAAGACAAAAGAAAAAAAAATTATAAATTTTATTATGTAATGAAAGAGACCACTAAATACACTAAATGTCTCATCAAGGAAATAAGAAGCGATTCTGAAATGATAATAGGATTTTTTTTTTTTTTTTTTTTTTTATCAAACTTGAATGCTGTACCTTATGTGTTGACTTAATGTAAGGTGAATCTGTTAAAAGTATTTTTATGTATTTTATAGGTGAGGATTTTTGATTATTTTATGTTCTAATTAAGATTATATTTCTCCCTATAATTTATAGGTGAGGATTTTTGATTATTTTATGTTCTAATTAAAATTATATTTCTCCCTATAATTCGTTCGACAACAATTTTTCTGAAAGTAATTGATCGAATCAACAGATGTTTGAATTAGAAACTCTTCGAAAAACAGTCATAAAGTTGTTTAGAAATATCCGTTTTATAATCACTACACTTTGTTAATGTTATTAGAATATTCTTGGAGTATGTATAAAAAGGAAACAATAAAATATACGTGATTTTTTTTTTTATTGAAAAGAGACAAAATATTTTTGTTAATTTCAATTTATTTTTTTTTTTCCAAAATAAAGTCTTTGCCAGTTTCCAAACAAAAATTACTAGAAATGTTACGTAAATAATCAATCACATTCCGATACTTGAAAGACTTATCTGTAATTGACTTCAAGTACTTTGCAAACTTCGTATAAAACCTTTTCCCTGTGTTACACTTGGTTCCACTTCATAACTTTTCTATATTTATTCTCTTCTCATTGCTACTAAGATTTTCTAGATAATTAGATGGCAAACAGTAAGTTTATGAAGAAATCCATAGTGCAATCCTTCAATTATTTGTCTCGGACAAATCTTCTTTCACCTATTCAAAACAGGACCATTTTTTAATTTCCATTTCTGGTATTTTCATCGCAGTTTAATATAGGCAAAGCTTCAGGTGGATATCTATTTTAATCCATTACTATATTGAAATATTCACGACGTATCTGCAGAAACGAAAGCAAGGGCTAACAACAAGCGAATGTTTAACTAAAGCTCAATATCAGAGTTTTACCTTCTATTGGAGCCAAATTGAGATCCTTGTTCTATACAGCACGGACACACACACACACACACACACCAAAAAAAAAAAAAAAAAAAAAAAAAACTTTAATCAATAGTATATATTGACTCTTCCTTAATTACTCTTCCTAACGCCGTGACAAAATCTGTTCACAAGTTCAAAGTCGGTGATATTGTTTCAACAGTTCTAGGAAATTTGGTATACACTAAAAAATAAAAAGAAAAATGTGATTATGTCTTTCTGCAATAAAATTATTGAAATAAAAATTAAATCAATAGATTTTTTTTTAAAATTATTTTCGAGCAATTACTATATCGAGTAGGGATTTTCGAAGATTTATTTTCCAGAAACTGTTTTCGAAGAAAAGTCATCAATACGTTCAACCTCTTTTTAGCTCCTTCCATTTGGAAACATTCTTATAGTGTGTAATATGTGAAACCATAAAGTAACGATGCCAAGAGACCTATTTTCATGAAAGGTAGCCGATATTATACTTGACATTGATTTTCTTTATATTTATCGGGGTCCATAATCCGCTATTATGAGAATATAATATAATTTAATACGACAAAAAGTAATATGGAATAAATTAAAAACACAAAACAAACAATGTCCAATTTTATACAATGCTAATATAATTATCAGGCCTAGGAGTTTCAAAATTTTTGAATGAAATAACCATACGCTGCATTCTATAAATGAAAATATAATCCCTACAAAATACAAAAATAAATAAAAACATGTTTGGTCAGTCAAGATATTGAACTTAAATATATATATATATATATATATATACATATATATATATATATATATATACATATATATATATATATATATGTATATATATATATATATATATATACATATATATATATATATATATATATTTATATATATATAATATATAAGTGTATATATATATATAAATATATATATATATATATATATGTATGTATATATATACATATATATATATATATATATATAACTCCATGCATATATGTACGTTTGTTTAGCTTTGGGTGTAAACATTAGAATTACTTCGAAGAAGGATTAATGAATGTTGAGTAATTATGGGATAAGGAATTACGGTAATTGCATATCATCTTACCGCAAAGGATATTGAGCATTAATCTCCATAATGGGTTATATTTAAACCTCTACCCTAATTGGATTTCATATCCATTGAGGCAAGTATATATTATTTGTCTCCTAATTTTAGACACATTAATCGTTGTGGCCTTTGAGTCAACCTATTATCATATAATATTTCATTTATTCCTATTCCCACTGCGACTGTGGCTGATGTAATTTCGACACGATATTAATATGTAGACATATTCTTAGGGGTCTTCTGTGTGAATAACACGTATAGTAAGAACAAACTGTAACTTATTTCCGTTTTCTAATTCTAAATTCTAATTTTCAAGTTAGGTTTTATTGTGGATGAAAACTGTTACTTTATTCAACTCTGGAAATAAATTCAAGACTCATACTAGAAAACCGAATATATATATATATATATATATATATATATATATATGTATATATATATATATATATATATATATATTTTTTTTTTTGAGGTCACAAGGTTATCTTAAGATAATAAAAAGGCCGAGAGGATCGTGTTATCATTTTTTGCAAGTAGTGTATACCATATCTTGCGGAATTTCCTGCAGAGCTTTTCGGAAACCAGTTTCTTTCTTATAACTTGGATTGCGTAAAAACTTTTATATTTTCACCGTGATACCATCTAACTATTCCCTAATTATATTCTACCTTCTTTTCTTCATATGTTCTATAAAATCATATTTCTTTCAAAATTGTTCACATCCTCTTAAAATTTCAAACCAACTTATTCAGTGCAGGATACTATTCCCTGTGTTTTAAATGACTCTTTTGTTTGAAATAACTTTTAATAAAATTCATAGTAATATCTTATTTCTTCCCGATGCATTCAAAAACATATTAATAACTGCTATTTTCTAAAATTTGATTACTCTTCCGACCTCTTCTTACTTAACCCAAGGGACGTATAACATTTTCCTTTTCTAACTACTAGGTAATATCAAATAGTTCCGGTAGCAAGAGAGAGAGAGAGAGAGAGAGAGAGAGAGAGAGAGAGAGAGAGAGAATTATAAGCTCAACAGACATATTTAGTAATACATATTTGGCCATTGTATCTTTATTACTACGATGCTTATGAACCCTATTTCTTATATATACACGCACACATACACACACGGACGCATGCATACACAGACATATACATATGTGCGTGTTTATGTGTTCGTGTATAAATAAGAAATGCGATTCATATGCATCGGATGAATAATATTACAATCTCCAAATATATATTAATAAATATATCTGTTTATGCTTATAACACTCTCTCTCTCTCTCTCTCTCTCTCTCTCTCTCTCTCTCTGTTGCTACCAGAGCTATTTTGATATTACAAGGTCTGGCCATTAGGTTAAGTAAGAAGAGGTTGGAGTAATCAAATTTTAGAAAATATTAGTTGATAATGTGTTTTTAGAAAAATCAGAAAGAAATCAGATATTACTATAAATTTTACTAAAAGTTAGTTCAAACGAAAGAGTCTTTCAAAAGACAGGAATAATAGCCTTCAATGAAATAAGTTGGTTTGAATTTTGAAGATGTGAACAATTTTGAAAGAAATAAGATTTTAAACAACATATTAAGCAGAGAATTTAAAATATATGTAGAGAATAGTTATATGGTGATATAACTAGTACAGTATCACAGGGAAAAATAAAAGTTTTTATGCAATCCAAGTTATAAAAAAATAAAGTCTCCTAAAAGTTCTGCAGGATATTCCGCAAGAGATACCTGATAATGGTATACATTAATTGCAACAATGCTTAACATTTCCATCTCGGCCATTTTATTTGCATTAGATAGCCTTGTGACCAAAAAATTTATTTGGTATTCCAGTATGAGTCTCTCGAATTTATTTTCATAGTTAAATAAAGTAAAAGTTTTCGTCCACAATAAAACCTAATTTGAAAATTAACATTTAAAATTAGAAACGGAAATAAGCCTCAGTTTGTTCTTACTATACGTGTTATTCACAGAGAAGACTCCTTGGATTATATATCAATATCATGGCGATACAAAATCCATTTACCATTTGAAATTGCAGCACCCACAATCGCAGTGGGATTAAGAATAAATCAAATGTTATATGATAATAGGTTGACTCAGAAGACACAGCATAAATGTGTCTAAAATTAGGAGACAAATGATATGTATTTAACCACATGGGATATGAAATCATATTATAGTAGATTTTTCAATATAACCCATTATTGAGATCAATGTTCAATGTCCTTTGGGGTTAGATGACATACAATTAATTCCTTATCCCATAATTACTCACCATTCATCAATCTTTCTTCGAAGTAATTATAATGTTTACCCTCAATGCTAAACAAACGTACACAAATGCATGGAATTATATATATATATATATACACACACACATATATATATATATATATATATACATATATATATATATATATATATGTATATACATATATATTTATATATATATATATATATGTATATATATATATGTATATATATATATATATATGTGTGTGTGTATATATATATATATATATATATGTGTGTGTGTGTGTGTGTGTGCGTATGTGTGTTTGTCCAGATATATATATATATATATATATATGAAATAGATCTAAGTTTAATATTTTGACAGACCATTTAACTGTTTTATCTATTTTTGTATTTTGGATGGATTATCTTTCCATTTATAGAATGCAGCGTATGATTACTTCATTTAAAAGTTTTGAGCTGTTATGTCTAATAGTTATTTGAGCATTGTATGAAATTAAGCATTGTTTATTTCCTGTTTCGAGTTTATTTCATATTTTTTTCGGTCGTATTAAATTCTATTATATTTTAATTAAATCGGATAATTGACCCTGATATATATAAAGAAAACCAATGCCAAGTATAATATTGGCTAACTTTTATGAAAATAGGTCTCTTGGCATCTCTTCCTTATGGATTTACATAATACACACTACAAATAAAAGGTGCTCAGAAGACCTTCAACATATCGATAACTCTTTTTTCGAAAAAACATTTTCGATAACAGTTGTTGGAAAATAAATCGTCCAAAATCCCTTACTCGATCTAGTAATTGCTCGAACAAACATTTAAAGAACAATATTTTATTCGTGTATTTTTTTTATTTAAATAATTTTACTCCGGAAAAACTCAATCACATTTCTTTCAATTTATACCAAATTTCGTAGACCTGTAAAAAAAAAGAACTAACTTTAGATATTGAATTTGTAAACAGATTTTGAGCCGGTCTTAGCAAGAGTAATTAAGAAAGAATTACAATTTAATAATCATTAAATTTGTTTTTGTTTCTATTTGTGACAGTACTATATAGGAAAGCATTTTAATTCGGCTCCAATAGAAGGTATATCACTGATGTTCAGTGGAAACTTTCAATACAGTAATGGATTGAAATATATATCCAGCTGAAGCTTTGCCTATATTAAACTGCAATGAATGTACGATGAATTGAAATTGAGAAGTGGTCCTGTTTTGAATGGATGAAAGAAGATTTGCCCACGACAAATATTTGAAAGATGGCTCTGTGGATTTCTTCATAAACTTCCTGTTTGTTATCTAATTACCTAGAAAATCTTAGCAATAATGAGAAGAGAACTAATATAGATAAATTATGACGTGGAATAGAGTTTAACACAGGGAAAAGGTATTATAGGAAGTTTGCAGAATTGTTGAAGTCACTTACAAATAAGTTTTTCAGGTATTGGAATGTGATTGATTATTTACGTAACATTTCAAGTAATTTTTTTTTTGAAAACATTCAAGGACTTAATTTTGAAAAAAAAAAAATATTTTATTTGAAAAAATATTTTGTCTCTTTTCAATGAAAAAAATCACGTACATTTATTGTTTCCTTTTTATACATCCTCTAAGAATATTCTAATATCAATAACAAAGTGTAGTGATTGTAAAATTAATATTTCTAAACAACTTTATAGCTGTTTTTCGAAGTTTCTAATTCAAACATCTGTTGACTCGATCAATTACTTTTAGAAAAAATCCTTTTTTAACTAATTATAAGGAAAAAATGTAATTGCAATTAGAATATAGAATAATCAAAACAAAAAAATAAAAAAATCATCACCTATATATATACGTGTGTGTGTGTGTTTGTGCGTGTATTGTATATATATATATATATATGCGGTGTGTGTGTGTGTGTTTGTATATATATATATATATATATGCGTGTGTGTGTGTGTGTGTGTTTGTGTATATATATATATATATATATGCATATACTGCATAAATACATACATACATATATATATATATATATATACATATATATATATTTAAACATATTTATATATATATATATATATGTGTGTGTGTGTGTGTGTGTTTGTGTATGTTTATACAGGGATATATATATATATATATGTGTGTGTGTGTGTGCGTGTGTGTGTAATAGTTAGTTGTTACGTGTTTAAAACCCATGACGCAATATGTCATTGTGGAAGAAGAAGCTAGCATGAGATTTGCTGTAGTCAGACAAAATCATAACAGGATGCATTTTGTATCTCTCAGCAATGTAACATTTTCATGAAGCATAAACACAAATGCATACCGTGTGAAAGATTGTGTCGCCACCGGATGCAGGTGTCTTCCTAGACTAATGTAAAGTTTACATATTGTGTTTAAATGCTGAGATAACTAAATATACGACATCTGTGATATCAATATTTTAGGCAGTTCTTATCTATACTTCACCTGAATTGGTCATCTGATCAAACCAGCTATACTCCTGTGATGGAGATGTTAACACTGTTGTTTTTAGAGAATAAACCATTTTGAAGTTAACATGCTTGACTTTATTTCAAGACTCAACATCTCAAACAACACATACTCAATGAGTGTTAATAACAGTAGCACACTAATAAATGGTGGCAGCGATAAAACTCTAAGAATCAGAGAAAGATCTTCAAGAAATCTACAATAAGACTCTAAGAATTAGAGGAAGATCTTCAAGAAATCAACAATAAAGCTGTAAAAACCAGAGAAAGATCTTCAAGAAAACAACAGTAATGAATCTACAATTTTGACTAAGTATCATAGTCCATCGAAGAATAAAACAATTAATGAATGTTATACATACAAACTGATGAACTGGATCTTCAATCAACATCCTAAGAAAACCAAGGACTGACGTTCAACGCTTACAAAACATATCCAGGAAGCACTACATTCAACGGAAATTGGACCGAAACATTCACCCAAACATCAAGAGAGATAGAGGAAATCGGACCGAAACATTCACCCAAACATCAAGAGAGAGAGAGAGGATATGACAACATCACACAGAACCATATAATGCTAAGTACAGTTTTCTTATTCATTTCAGTTTGGGCAGTGAAGTGTAGTTATCACAAGTCGTTAATCGATTATTACCGGGGTGAGTGGTTTCCTAATCTTTTATTTTCCTTTCATTAAAGAAAACTATGTTCAACTCCGAATTCTCATCTAGAATTTTTTTCCCTTTGTGCTAATTCCGTTTTCTTTCAGAAATTCTCGGGAAATATCTTTGTGTTCTGTTTTCTTTCAGAAATTCTCGGGAAATATCTTTGTGTTTCGTTTTCTTTCAGAAATTCTTGGGAAATGTCTTGTGATTAGTAGCATTGTTTTGGGGAATTTTGTTATAATCTTTATCGTTGGGTGCTTATGCGTTTACGCAGTGGACGTCTGTATTCTTAGAGGTATTTTGATAGAATTGCAAGGGGTCGAAGAGATAGTAAAAGAAATACAGTAGTCATGACGCCCCCTGTGAGCCCCATCCCTGGACCTGGTGGTGTAGGACAGATTAATCCTCTCCCGATTGTGACGCTTGTAAATGCCAGGTCTGCAATCCTTCCTTTTCAGGGTCGGGTTAATGGGGTCTTGCCTCAAAATGTGGAGTCATGGATTTCATCCGTCGATGCCCATTTAAATGCCAAACAAATTGTAGACCCTTTTGTACAGTTACAAGAAGCTAAAAGTTTCATAGATTTTTCCAAAGGGGATGCGAATGCGTATTTAAGAGGTGTTTCATTTCAAGAAGCATTTACCTGGGATGATTTCAAAATTAGGTTACGCGTGGTCTATGGGGGTGAAGAAACTTTGGATGTAGTATTAACGTTAAGAAATTCACTTATCAAGCCACTATGAGTCGGCTTAATGTTATTGAGAGAGCAGCTCTCATAGCTGATAGGCTTAATGAATATCAAGATATTTTACGTAATTCCACTTGGGTTACTAGAGATGACATCTCCGTGAAAGATTTTTTACGATTAATGTATTTAACTTGCATGACACTTATGTTGCCTGAAGCTTTAGTGCGGTGTTTTGACAAAAAGTTAACGCCTGCAATTACGGAATTGAATGTATATAGACAGATAAAAAAACTCCCTATGTCTAAGTCTCCTGACCTTGATCCAGTGTTAACTCAAGTTTTTGCAAAGAATGAAACAAAGCCACAACAAGTAAATGTAGTTAATAATAGTCAAGTTGCGGGAATGACGTGTTATAATTGCAAACGTCAAGGTCACTTGATCACAGACTGCAAAACGAAATTCTGTACGATACATAATAGTTCGACTCACTTATATAGTCAGTGCTACTCGCGTAAGACACAACAGAATCCAAGAAATACACAGTCAATTCCACAGTCAGTTCCATATGGAAATAAAAAGAAAATTCCTCATTTTAACAATAAGAAGAAACAGCCAAACGTCAATGTAGTTCAGAATCCGAAACAAACAAACACTTCTTTGAATAACGCTGAGCCTGGGTAGTCAGACCAGACCTCGTAAGGTCAGACTAATTTTCACAATGTGCAGAGCAAAGCAAATACCACATAATTAACTCCAGTGGGGAAGAGAGTGATGTTGGGTCAAGGTCATTCATGTCAACATTAGTAGTATTGAATAATGAATTTAATGTTTTATCAGATCATTGTGAGGCAATAGATTTTCCTATGAAACACACGGCCGAATTAAGTAAAAGAGTGCATGCTCCCATAGATTTGCAACGAATTCATACAATAATAAGCCAAAATGAGTTACGACCAACATTATATGCTTTAAATTTAGAACACAAATCCTTTACGTTATTTTTTGACTCTGGTAGTCCACGTAATATCATGGATTTGAGGACACATCATTTGTTGTTTTCGAACTTTCCGATAGAAAAATCTGGTGTGAGACTCTCGGGTATAGGAAATAATGAATTAAATGTCATAGGCATAACTCATGTTCAATTCAAAGTCGGTAAACGCACGTTTGCCGATACATTTGTTGTTGTACAAAACATCAGCATGTATCCAGCTGTAATCATAGGATACCCATCTATGGGAAATCAGAACATTATCTTAGCCCCTGCCATGGCGTGTATATCAAAGGAAAATTCTATAAGTCTTCCAATACCTTAAAATCAGGTTTGGATAAAAAGGAGACGACAAATGTAACTGTAACGTACGTTGAAGAACCAATAACTTGTCTCACTAATAAAGAAATAATATACACGACCCAGCAGAATTCTCGGTCACCCGTAATAGCATCTTGCACGCAATCTATCGAGCCAAACGTACCTTCGAATTTAATAGTGCAAATAAAGAAAATATTACCGGGACCCTTTCCAACACTTTGAAAACTAACGGATTGTCTGTCACACAAGCTATTTATACAGTAGGCTCACATCAACAATGTAATTTTGAAGTCTGTAATCATTTAAATAACAATTTAGTAATTCACAAAAATCAACATATCTTGGATGTAGAAGTTTATAAACATCGTATTCTTACCGTTGCTGAAATCAATCATGCTCAATCAGTTGCGGATTAATCCCTTTTGCAATCTATTAAAAATAAATTAAAAAACACATTCAAGACGAAGAAATTCAGCAGAAAATTCTTGGACTTTTAACTAAATATCATGATGTTTTTTCCACTACGGAAGGATCCTTAGGAAAAACAGATGTGATCGAGCATCAAATAAGGTTAAATTACAAGCAGAAAATTATCTATATACCCTCGTACAGACTCCCTATGAAATTCCAGAATGAAATAAATGACGAAGTAATTAAAAGGCTAGAAGAAGGAGTCATTAGGAAATCAAAAAGCCCTTAAAATTTTCCATTAATAGTTGTACCGAAAAAAGATCGAACATGGCGTATCTGCGTAGACTTCCGTCGTCTAAATGAGGAGACAATCCCTGATCGATTCCCAGTGCCATATACTGACGATATTTTGTCTTTGTTAGGTCAGAATAAATATTTTACCAGTTTGGACTTACTTAAAGGCTTTCACCAGATATCATTAGAAGAAGATAGTATCCCATACACAGCCTTCAGCACAGCCAGGGGACATTATGAATTTTTACGGGTGCCTTTTGGTTTACGTTGTGCTCCCATAACATTTACAAAAATGATTAACATAGTGTTTGGATACTTGTTAGGGGATATATTGCATGCCTATATGGACGATCTTGTAATCTTTTCCAACACCTTAGAAGAATATCTACGTAAGTTAGATCTAGTACTACAGAGATTAAGACAACATAACTTAAGGGTAAAGATTAGTAAGTATGAATTTTTCAAAACAGAATTAATATATTTGGGTTTTATAGTGTCAAGCCAAGGTCTTAAAGTAGTCCATGATAAGGTGTCGGCTATACGTAATTTTCCCATACCTACTAATGTCAAGGGAATACAGCAATATCTGGGTTGTAGTGGATATTACAGGCGTTTTATACGCAACTATTCAACAATAGCTGCTCCTTTAACTGATCTTACGAAGAAGGGCGTAGATTTCATATGGTCTGATCATCATCAACAGGCGTTTAATGCCTTGAAAGACTTCGGTAAGGAATTCTTCATGGCAACAGACGCCTCAGACTTAGGAGTAGGAGGGATATTGCTTCAGCAATATGATAAACAGTTTATCCTGATAGCTTTTTTATTCTCGAAAACTAAGAACTTCTGAAAGTAAGTATGCAGTAATAAACAAGGAAGGGCTAGCTATTATTAATTCACTAGTGTATTTTAAGTTCTTAATATACGGTAATCCCGTTAAGGTTCTTACTCACCATAAACCACTAACCAAGTTCTTTAAAGGCCTCAACCACAGCCCTAAACGAATTTGGTGGCATTTGATCATTCAAGACTTTGGCGCGAGAATGGGATATTTACCTGGGAAAGCAAATATCATTGCGGATGCATTATCACGCAACCCCGTGTTATCTTGTACGGAGCCTTTAGCTGTATTGATAGATATATCAACATCCATGCCTATTGTTAAAACGATATCTGAACAAGAAGATTTAGGCTGGAGCGCTGAATTATTACAGACTGAGCAAAGAAAAGATCAGAAAATAGCGACAATTATAAATGCTTTGATAGGCAATCATAAGGAAAAGGGATATATAAAGTATAAGCAGCAGAATTATATAATCAAAGATGATATTCTGTGTAGGACCGTGACAAGGAAAACCCGCAATACACCACATGTAACTAACGACCAGGTAGTGGTACCAATCTCACTTATTTCCACTGTCCTGAATTGGTTGCATGCAAATCCATTAATGTCATAGAAAGCCAAATCATTGTTTTATTGGCATAAAATGCTTACAGATATAAAAAAACACATAGCTAATTGTCGCACATGTCAGGAAAACAAAGGGCATACGAAAACACCTGTCAGCGTAGGGGCTTATCCCGTGCCCAATCAACCCTTTGAAAAAATACATTTAGATTTGTTAACAGGATTTTATGAGTCAGACAGAGGAAGTAAGCACCTCTTAAAAATTGTAGATTCTTTAATTCGATATACAAAACTAATAGCACTTAAAACTAAAACTGCGATTGATTGCACTAGGAAGTTTTAGGAGTGTTACATTTGTAAACATGGAATTCCACACATGATAATCTCAGACTCGGGTGGAGAATTTAATAATCACTTTCTTACCTCATTATGTGAATTCCTTAGCATAAAGAAAAAAAATACCATGATATATCACCCAGAGTCGAATGGGCTATTGGAAAGAGCAAATAGGAAGGTTTTAAATATATTAAGAGTAACACTAAGGGGATCAGATCCCAACTGGGATATTGCAATACCTGCAGTACTGAGTACTCTGAATCATTCATATCATATATCAGTTAAAATGTCACCGCATGAAGCATTGTATGGTACCCCAGTTAGAACGCCTTTCCATGTATTAACGCCTACAACTAATCTATCAAATCCTTAAAAGAATGTATAAATGCAAGCAAAAGTCGATTTGATAACCTTCGAAAGAATTTAGAAGAATCACAAATCATAATGAAAAGGAATCATGATAAAATAGCGAAGCCAACTAAAACATGTACCGCGGGTGATAATGTATACATACAGGTAAATGTACGTACAGTAAAGGACTCAATTATAAACTAACACCTAAGTTTGAAGGCCCATTTAACATTTTGGAAAAATTAACGGCCAATAGGTTTAGAGTTCAAAACGTATCCCAACCCACGGATGAGAGAATATTACCATTGGCTCACATAAGAAATTAAAAAAAAGGGAGGGAAAGAAGTGAAAGAAAGATTTTTTTTTGTATGTTAAAAGTTTTCTTCTTAATACAGGAGTAATTACATATAAATTTCTCGTTACAGGTTTCCAAGACGAATTTTTTGTTGTTGGGAGTGATATTGTTCGCTCAGATATTTTTCTCGTGTGGGATGAGCTCTAAAACTAAAAGTATAGATTTTAAATATGGCACTATAGTTGAAAGATGAGAAGACGTTTTTATTACATCAAGCAACGTAGTTGTAGAAGTGCATATGCAAGCAATTTTTCTTCCAGAGAATGATGTCACTAGCTTAAAAAGTGCCATTTCAAGGTTTACAGTCTCATTAGATGAGTTGCATGGAAGACATTTTCATTTGACTACAGAGAGTTGGCTTGGATCGACACTAAAAGTTGCAGAGATGCTATCTGATGACTTGCAAAATAAGACTTACGAGACAGAATCTTTGGCTCGTGACCTTTTGATGTGGACTCTAGGACACGGACATAAAGAAAGACGAAACCTGTTTATTTTTGCTCCATTAAACATCTTTGGGTCTATTGGAAGTTTAGGTTTAGGAATTTCCAATCGTCTTAAGATTGAGTTCTTGACTCATGAAGATGAATTCATTATGTCATAACTAAGGAATCAGTTAGCTTCAATTAATCAAATTATGGATTTAGTAAATGAACATACAAGTAATATCAGTCAGATTATGGAAGTACAGGATTTGTTGGCAACGTTAACGTATTATGATTCAAAAATAGATCACATACATAACAGAATTGCACATTTCATTGAGAAATCAAAAGATTATGTAGAAGCTATCACGTTAGCAACTAAAGGTGTACTGTCGCCCCATTTGTTGCCTATAAAATATCAAAAGTTAGTTTTGGAGAACGGACGGGAGAAACTAGGCTATGTTCCTTTGTTAGACGCATGTAGGTTAGAATTTTGTTACAGCATAATTATAGTAAGCGTTGAAAATAACAAGATTATGATTACAATTCCCTTTGATTCTTCTGATGCCTGGCAATCTTACAGGATATCACCATTTCCGACTTTCATGACGAATCACTCAAATCCAGTAATATCCAGTTTGACAGGACACGTATGGATTTCCCCAGACAAGTAAACATATACGGTCATTAAAGACTTAAATAAATCAACACACTGTTCAGACGCAATGGATAGAAAAATATGTACAGCTGACTCATTTGAATTCCATAAAAACATAATGGATTCATGCGAGTTAGGTATAGTGCTAGACGGTGCTCTCTCCCATACAAGTGAGAATTGTCTGGATAAGCTTTATCCCTTTGACAATAATGAGTTCAATTGCTGATTGAACAACGGCTGGTGGATACGATACGACAAGGATGGCTTCAATGTATCATGCCCGGATGGATCCACGTCCTATTCTAAAATCTTCGTTGCTGCAGATGGTTGTATCAGGACTTCCCCTAATTCCATGGTGACCGGGATCAAGACCATCATTAGAGAACGAGCCTACTTTGCGAACTTCATGTGGTCGTCTACAATGCCATCACTACCTCTCCCATACAACAAACAGGTAGCCAAGCGGTTGATGAAATTGACCGAGATGGGCCACCTGTCACCGACTTATAAAGAATTTCTTCACCCCATACTACTAGCAGGAACAGTTGTGATGGTGATGATATTTATCGCCATTAAAATCCTTGTTTGGCGTAGGTTAAGAACAGTTTGCAGCTAAAACGGAACGTTTTGCCATGTCCAGACAAAACTCCTTATTTAATTCAATTTGAAGCCGTTTGAAAGTGGCCACTTCATTCGCTAAAAGGAGTAAAATTGTCTGGGAATAGCGTGGTGTACGAAAAGCAGTTAGAAAGCTAGTAATATGTAATTGAAGAGACTATAGAATATTTGCATTTTTAAAATTAAATTTAAAAAACATTTAAAAAATAAATAATTTTTTTCTCTCGGCATCTAATAAAATATATAAGCCGGAATGTTAAAAGAAAAGAGAAAAAAAACCGAATCTATGGGCATCTAATAATATATATATATATATATATATATACACTGTATATATATATATATATATATATGTGTGTGTGTGTGTGTGTGTGTGTGTACGAAACCGCGGTACGTGTACGTACCAGAAATTCGTATTTGTGCACTAAAATTGAATCTTTATCAAGGTAACAAATATATTTATTAATTACCGTATTGTGTTAATCTATGTTTCTGACAAAGGTAACAATTATTCTTTAACAAGTTACCGAATCATATGTATATCAGTAATTTTTTTTTGGTACCATATAATCCTTTGCTAGCAATGTACCATATATGATCTGTATTTATCATGCATTTTTTTCTTTGCTTTGGTAATATCTTATTATTTTTTTATAATATGACTATTTGATCATTCGTCCTCATTTGCTTATGGCTAAAGTTAAACAAAGAATGATACATATATCCAGTCACACTCCTAGTAAACATATTTTGGCGTGTTGTTAAATTTAAAAAAAAAATTGAGATATCTGGCCGAGCTAATGTAATAGTTATTTATTACATGTTTAAAACACATGACGTAATATGTCATTGTGGAAGAAGCTGGCATGAGATTTGCTGTAGTCAGATAAAATCATAACCGGATGCATTTTGCATCACTCAGCAATGTAACATTTTTATGAAGCATAAACACGAATGCATACCGTGTGAAAGATTGTGTCGCCACCGGATGCAGGTGTCTTCCTAGACTAATGTAAAGTTTACATATTGTGTTTAGATGCTGAGATAACTAAATATACGATATCTGTGATATCGATATTTTAGGCAGTTCTTATCTATACTTCACCTGAATTGGTCATCCGACCAAACCAGCTATACTCTTGTGATGGAGATGTTAACACTGTTGTTTTTAGAGAATAAACCATTTTAAAGTTAACATGCTTGACTTTATTTCAAGACTCAACATCTGAAACAACTCATACTCAATGTGCGTTAATAATAGTAGCACATTAATCTATATATCGACAGGTATATTCACCGAACAATTGTTATTGACTTTTATCTTTCTTCATTGCTGAGTGGTATGGTCAATGTTATACACATATCCTGGACCAGGGTTCGAAATCCAGCCAGCCAGATACTATAGTCGTTGAGTGATATCACTTGGGGCTCTGATCCGGAGGTCGTCGAGAGAGTCCACACTTTAATGTATTAACATGTTTAGCTTTTTTGAATTATGAAAAAAAAACTTTTAAATGTGCAAAATTTATCATTAATAGAATGCCAAGTCACAAACATACCAATTAGCTACAGAATTCAACAGGTATATGTAAAGAAGAATTGTTATTGACCTTTATCTTACTTTGATTACCTGAGTGGTATAGTCAATGTCATATAAGTATATGGACCAGGGTTTGAAACTCGGTCAGTGAAATTCTATAGCCTTTGAGTGATTTCACCCGGGGATCTGATCCCGAAGTCGTTGAGAAAATGCACACTTTAATATATTAATATGTATAGCTTATTTGAAATATGAAAAAAAAACTTGTAAATGTGTAAAATTTATCCTTAATAGAATGCCAAGTTATAAACCTACCAATTAGATACGATGGTGAAGATAGGTTGATTTCAATTCTAAGTACAAAAAACTGAATTCAACAGGTATATGGAAAGAAGAATTGCCATTTACTTTTATCTTTTTTCGTTGTTGAGTAGTATTGTCAATGTCATATAAGTATCCTGGAATCGGGTTCGAATCTCGGTCATTCAGATTCTATGGTCTTTGAGTGATTTAACCTGGGGCTCTGATCCCGTGGTCGTTAAGAGAATCCAGACATAAATGTAATAATATATATGGCTTATTTGAATATGAAAAAAAAACAAGTTTAAATGTGTAAAAATTATCATATATACATACACAAACACACACACACACACACACACATATATATATATATATATATACAGTATATATATATATATATATATACAGTATATATATATATATATATATTGTATATATATAAACATACATATATATACATATATATATATATATATATATATACACATCACAAGAAAGAGAGAGAGAGAGAGAGAGAGAGAGAGAGAGAGAGAGAGCACTCGTTTTTTCATAAAGAGAGGAAAAGATTCCTTCTCTCAGCGATCATTGGGCACAGAACTGATCTGAGAAAGGTTTCAAATTGTCTATAAATCTCTCAATAGATTTTGGTGCATTGACCATAAGGTGCCACGATCTTGATGAAGAAGAGGGGAAGAGATATATCATAACTCACCTGAACCGACTAAACAAAAGCGGCAGATCTAAAAAAATAGCATATATTGAAGTGGTACGCTTTCATTCACGTTGTTTTCTTTTGTATTCTATTTTGTTTACTTCTGAACCTTACCAGAAAATTTAAAGATGGTAGAGGTAAGAAAAGTTCCAAACCCTCTGGAGAACTACCTCAGAAAAAAATTTTGCAGCCAAACCTTCCTCGTCTTCTTGGGTGGTTAATAGCATGGCCATACTTCCTCAAATTGGTGTGTTTCTCATCTTTCTCTTTGCTTCTATGTATACCTGTCTGCTTGTCTGAATGGCTTGACATCTGTCTTGTTTTGATTAACAATTTGATAAGGTGTTTCTTAAGCTTTCATAAAAAAAAAAAATGTTACTATTTACGTAAGAAGTGTTTTTTTTTTTTATTTTTTTTTTACTGTCCTTTATTTATTTCCAAAACTTACTCATTCTCTCTATCTTTAAGGCTTTGTTAGGTTGCTGGCATTTTCAGGTTGATATATATATATATATATATATATATATATATATATATTGTACGGCATCTTACAAAAAGGTTGTTCAATTTAGGGAACGGATGTGACTCAGGGAGTTGTGGAAATAACATGAGGGAAAAAATCTGTTTCCTCAAAATAGATTTTATCTTATCTGGATTGGAAGTCAGATTGATAATCCAACGAGGTCAATCAGAACTGTGCGATATAAGAATGAAATGAGGAGATTGACGCTATAAAAAAAAAAGAAAAAACCTAATCATTAAGAAAACATGACTGAATGAAAAATATCCACTCTCTTTCCAGGCAAAATATAGCACCATTAAAAAGGAATAAGGAAATTCAGGGAGACTGGAAAATTATATGTGTTAGTGGTAAAAAAATATGTAGAATGAAGAGATCACTTCATAACTAAACAAAATATGCAATAAAACTTTCATCTTCATCTGGATTTTTGGGGTGATCAAGAGACGATAGATTTTACAAAGAAATGCTACATAGCTATTTTATTTAAATATTATTTTCTATCTGGCACTTCTAATATTTAATTTCCTATGCATTTCAATTCATTTTTTCTAATGAACAATTCCTTTACACGTGATTCACAGTCATTCTTCTTAATGGTTTATTATCATTTGTTTATACCACGATTGGCAGTTCTGATTGACTCTGCTTCTCTACCCGACTTTCATTCTGTATTTTATAATAGTTTGTCTAGATTATTTTTTTCAAAGTTATTTAATTAAATTATATGACATGACTATGACCATTTTTTTTTTAAATGTTGTTAGAATATCATCGACTTTAGCTTTCTCTTGTATCATTGTTGTCCCTTCTCTGTCTCTAAATTTTTTATCATCTACTTTACTTTTCTTTCATATCCCCGTTGCTATTTTTTGGTCTAACTTTTTTTTTTTTTTTTAATTTCTTTGTGTTAAATCTAGACTGTTATAAGGCTTTAGCAATGCTCCAAGTTTCTGATGAGTTGACCAAAAGCTCTTCAACCATGCTAATTGTTCCTTTAATCTAGTTGTCATGTCCTGAGGAAACACTTACTATCTGTTTTAATTATGTATATTCATTAAGAATATCAAGAGACTAGTCCATAACCCTTATTTGTTGTTTCATCATTCTCATTGAACATTATCTAAGTTTTACACATATTCATTTACAATCCTACATTTCAGATTTCTCTACTCAGGTCTTTTATCATCTATTGCAATTCATCTGATAATTCACTAATTAGAACTACTCTATATCATATGCGAATCTTAAGTTGTTAAAGATATTCCCTATTAATGTTAATTACATTATCTCAATCTAAATTCTTAAAACTTCTCCTAGGCCAGGTGTAAATAATTTCGGAGAGATG
>NC_090740.1:99289677-99297177 GCF_036898095.1 Palaemon carinicauda | reverse complement strand
GTCCATCAGGATGACATGGCTACCTCACCCAAAAATAGATTTTTCGCGTCGTTTCAAAATCCTTTCTCTGAGCTCAGGCTATGTCGTCCTGATGGAAACTCACCAGAGCATTAATGTATCTGTGGATTTTCTATGGTGCTGTTTATCTCGAGATAAATATTTCCTATTTGGTCTTCTGGACCTAGAGACACTTGATGTTACCATTATACATCAATCAACTGATCATAAACTATGTCAGTTCTTCCTACCCCGTACAGGGAAGACTCTGGATAGACTCTAGAAAAAAACCCCGAGGATTGCGAGTTCAAGGAACAATCTAGCAAACAGTTTGTATATTAGTGTCATCATATACATGAAGCATAGTTTGTACTTAGATGGTATAGATCTCTATAGGTTACTGATACCTCCCGAATCCGGCTGTAAAAAGACAGACAGGTTTATATACGTGTAGGAACCTTAGATTAGTAAGATAAACAGTTTAGTACAATCAGTTCTTACCTGTTTGTATATTAGTGTCATCATATACATAAATCATAGTTTGTACTTAGTTGGTATAGATCTGTATAGGTTACTGATACCTCCCGAATCCGGCTTTAAAGAGACAGACAGGTTTATATACGTTTAGGAAACCTTAGATCAGTAAGATAAACAGGTTAGTACAATCAGTTCTTACCTGTTTGCTTGGAACAGTCTTAACCTTAGTTCCCCAATATTTTCTTAAAATACTAAAAGAATCAAGGATGCTCTGACTTTATTCTTAATCTAGAATATATGAGGTGAAAGAGACGCAAAGATTCATTCTATTGTTTATTACAAAATAGAAATCATGGTTGTATTCAATTACATTTTACACAAAACAATTCTGCATAAAAGCGAAAACAGTAATCACAGAAATCAAATAAGGATCACCTGAAAGGGACACTTTAGCCACTCAGAGGGAAATGTAAAATTTCACTATGTATTCTGTTGTTACTAGGAACACTGTGCATGTAGGTATGCCTGGCACTAGTGTCAGTCTATTATGCTTAATGTCACCTGTGTAGATAGAACAGTCGATAGTGTTATCATTGAACACAATACTTAACATGATATGCATTAAGAGTCTATCATGTACACCCTTCACTAAAAGTCCCAAATAGTGCACTGTTCTTCGCAGTAATCAAGCGGCAGGTTTTATCACAGTGCCTGCCGCCACACATGAAATTTTATTTCCTGTAATTGCTTCGCGTAGTATTTGATGAAAAACTCTGGATGACTTCCATCCAGTATAAGCGCGAAGGCTTTCAAACGACATTGTCTGAAAGAAATTCAGAGACGAGGCAACTTTTCTCGGATCATGACTTGCGGGTGCACTGTCGGGATCCGCTCTGCATATGAAATAGGTGATTTTCACCCTTATGTGTTTCAAGAATAACGTTGGACCAGAAGTCTCTCACCTGAAAAGCTGACCTCCCTTAAAATCTGAAGTTCTACGATGGTAGACCTTTAGGCATTCCACTGTGCACAGGGATGCTTCTTCCTTCAGAGGGCAGATTCTCCAGGGACCCCATCTCTTAGAGAGCATTTCGTTCTTGGTGAGAAACGTCGGGTTCGGAAAGAGGTTCAGTTCCCACAGTCTGTGAACTGAATGTGGCCCTAGTCCCTCGAGAGGGCCACTATTTCGCTAAATCTGGCTCCTGAGGCTAGTGCAAATAAGAATATCACCTTTTGAGTTCAGTTTTTCAGCGAGCATTCTTCATTGTTCAGGGTTGATGCTAATTTAAGAACTTTGACTTGTCTTCTTCTAAGAAATTGATACTGTCTCTAAAAATCCCGAACCATTTCTTAACCGCTAGGGCGAGAAAATCATGAGATGAAGGTTCTGGGTTTTCGCTGATGAAGCTGAGACAGTCAATTTCTGCACTTGCTGAGTCAGAACTCAGTCCGGCAGTGGGATCAGTTTCAGGCGTAGTTCCGTTATCAGAGGGAACCAAACACTGTTGGGCCACATGTGGGCCACTATTGCGGCCATCCCCTAGAAGGATCTCAGTTTGTCGAGGACTTTCAGCAAAAGGTTGGTTGAAGGGAACAGGTATATCTTGGACCATCTGTTCCTATCTATGGACATTACATCTATCGCTTCCGCTAGAAGATCCTCGTACCGGGCTACATACTTGGGTAGCTTCTTATTGTCGCTCGTTGTGAAGAGGTCTATCTGCAGTCCTGGGACTTTGCTTAATATGAAACAAAATGATCATGCATCTAGGGACCATTCTGACTCTATCAGGTTGCCCCGGGAAAGAGCGTCCGCTGTCACATTGCGGACCCCTTGAAGATGGACTGCTGACAAGTGCCATCTCTTCTTCTTCACTAGACGGAGGATGGCCAGTATCATTTGATTTATGTGAGGCGATCTCGAGCCTTGTGCATTCAGGCATCTCATTACGACTTCACTGTCTAAAACCAGACGGATGTGGATTGAGCAGCAAAGTTCCAGTTTCTTCCGAGAGAGAAAAACTGCCATGGTTTCCAGAAAATTGATGTGGAAGGTCTTGAAGAGGGGAGACCAGGTTCCTTGGACTTTCCGATGATGAGAGTGACCTCTCCATCCCTCTTTTGAGGCGTCCATGTGAACGGTGACTGGAGGTGGAGGTGGTTTTAAAAGCACCTTGCTCTTTAGGTTCTTGGCCTCGGACCATGGCTTGAGTAGTGATCGCAGACAATTTGTTATCGGTCTTTGTAGATCTCTTCGAGCGTTTGATGCGTATTTTCTCCAAACTCCTGATGCATCTTTTAATTGTGCTCTCAATACTAGATATGTCACTGAGGCAAACTGGAGGGAGCCCAACACTCTCTCCTGTTGCCTTCTTGATATCCTGTCGGATTGAAGAAGTCTTTTGACAGATCCTGCTATCTCTTTCCTCTTCTTTGATGGAATGGAAAGGCAGTGTGACTGTAAGTCCCAGTGAACGCCCAGCCACTGGAAATTTTGAGCTGGAGATTGTCGAGACTTTTCCAAGTTGATCTTAATATGAAAGAAAATGATCTTGCATCTAGGGACCATTCTGACTCTATCAGGTTGCCCCGGGAAAGAGCGTCCGCTGTCACATTGCGGACCCCTTGAAGATGGACTGCTGACAAGTGCCATCTCTTCTTCTTCACTAGACGGAGGATGGCCAGTATCATTTGATTTATGTGAGGCGATCTCGAGCCTTGTGCATTCAGGCATCTCATTACGACTTCACTGTCTAAAACCAGACGGATGTGGATTGAGCAGCAAAGTTCCAGTTTCTTCCGAGAGAGAAAAACTGCCATGGTTTCCAGAAAATTGATGTGGAAGGTCTTGAAGAGGGGAGACCAGGTTCCTTGGACTTTCCGATGATGAGAGTGACCTCTCCATCCCTCTTTTGAGGCGTCCATGTGAACGGTGACTGGAGGTGGAGGTGGTTTTAAAAGCACCTTGCTCTTTAGGTTCTTGGCCTCGGACCATGGCTTGAGTAGTGATCGCAGACAATTTGTTATCGGTCTTTGTAGATCTCTTCGAGCGTTTGATGCGTATTTTCTCCAAACTCCTGATGCATCTTTTAATTGTGCTCTCAATACTGGATATGTCACTGAGGCAAACTGGAGGGAGCCCAACACTCTCTCCTGTTGCCTTCTTGATATCCTGTCGGATTGAAGAAGTCTTTTGACAGATCCTGCTATCTCTTTCCTCTTCTTTGATGGAATGGAAAGGCAGTGTGACTGTAAGTCCCAGTGAACGCCCAGCCACTGGAAATTTTGAGCTGGAGATTGTCGAGACTTTTCCAAGTTGATCTTGAATCCTAAGTGTTCCAGGAACTGGATAACTTTCTTGGAGGCTTGCATGCACTCTTTCTCGGATGCTGCCCACATCAGCCAGTCGTCCAGGTAGGCTACTACCTGGATTCCTTTTAGGCGTAGTTGATGAATGACTGCATCCGCAAGCTTGATGAATACCCTTTGAGCTATGTTTAGACCGAAGGGCATGGCTCTAAAAACACAATTTCTTTTCTGTAGTTTGAGCCCTAGGTAGGGGTAAACTTGACAGTTGATTGGAACGTGCCAGTACGCATCCGTCACGTCTATGGAGACTGTGTATGCTAGTTTGGGCAACAGGGTCCTTATGTATTGAAGAGTCAACATTCTCAACTTGTGGTTCACTATGAACTTGTTGAGCGGTGATAAGTTCAGAAGGACTCTGAGATTTTCCGAATCCTTCTTCGGAATACAAAACAGCCTTCCTTGGAATCTGATGGACTTTGTCTTCCGTATAACTCTTTTGTTTAGGAGTTCCTGAACATATTCTTGCAATAAGGGGGTGGAGTGTTGGAAGAATTGAGGGAAGTTTGGTGGAGTTGAGCTCCAACTCCACCCTAGTCCATTCTTGATAAGGCTGTGGGCCCAGGGATTGAAGGTCCAAAGATCCCGGAAGAAGTCTCCCCTCCTACCGGTAGCATCTCACTTGGAGTGCTGATTGGAGGACTTACCTCCTTAGCCATGTCCACCTTTGTTGCCCCTAGCTCTGAAAGGGCTTCTAGAGGATTTTCTAATGGAACCTCAAGACTTCGGCCTGAAGGTTGTCGACTGCCTTTCAAATACTGGGGTGAATGCAGGCGATTGAGTCGCCAGCGTTTGTGGCACCAGTTGGAAGGTGGTGGTTGGTTGTGCCATCGTCTGGGGAACCGTGGTCATGGGAAGCTGTTGCTGTTGTCTTGGCCGAGTGGGCACTCTTGGTCGTTTTGATTTATTCTTCGGCTGGGGACCCCCATCAGCGGAATATTTCCTTTTAGAGGACAAGTCCCCATTTGGAGAGGAGATTCCTGTTCTCCGTAGCGGCTTTGTACATGACCTCTTTGACCACTTCACTTGGGAAGAGGTCTTTTCCCCAGATGTTGGAAGCTATCAGCTTCCTTGGTTCGTGTCTCACCCGCAGCCGAGGCCAACGTGAACTCTCTACAAGCCCTTCGGGCTTCGATTAAATTGTACTGGTCCTTGGTGACTGTCACCAAATGAGATTTGGTGAAGACCATGTACATGTCTGGGGTGTCTGGGATGCTTGCCATAGTCTCTAGGCCAGTCTGTAAGGACATGAAGGCAGCAAGATATTTCCTTAGTCTCCTGTTCCCTGCGCAGAAGAGAATCTGACAGCTTCGGGAGGTCTTCGCCGAACTGTCGTCCAGCAATATCTGCCTCTAGCTTCCCAACTGTGAAGGTGTTGTGGACGTCCCTTCCAGTCTTTATCGTCTGATGGAAAAGCGAGGGAAAGGGTCTACACTCCTCCAGTGTAGGGCAAGGTTTCCCTGCCTTGATTGCCTTTAAGGCTACCTTAAACCCTTTGTCCATAAAGCGGAAGGAACGTTTGGGGTCAGCAATAAAGGACGGGTGCTTTTTGCCGAGAGCCAGCATATTGAAGCTAGTAAAGGCCCTCTCTTTCAAGGTAGTTGTGTATAAGGCCTGGGCCTTAGAGAGTTTGAGGACAATCGTCTCCTTCGGCTCTGTCTCCTCCTTGGATGCAGGTTCCGTACTCAGACGGACAGGGCAATTGGGGTAGGCCCCTTTGCTTGGCCAAAACTCAATTTCCTCTACTGGGACAGTGCCTAGTTTCTCCTAGAGGAAGATATTCCCCCCTGACATTGGCATATGCTCTGCATATCTCCATGGGTTAATGTCACAGAAAGCTGGGAGATCATGGACGTTTAACTTCTTTGGGGCTAAACGTGCTGCAACCAGCTGATGCATTTCCGTCCGAAGAGAAGTTTCTTTTTCGGACAATTTCCTCTGAATGTTCTGCACCATAGACAGCAACGAGTGCAACGTACTCGTGATGGAATCTAACTGTGGTGCAGTGGAGGAAGTCGAAGGCATCGGCTCAGTCTGATGATACCGAAATCATTTCGGTTTTCTCGACTTCAGCCACAGGAGGTATGTCATCCTTCTAATCTAGTTCCTCCACTAGGAGACTGTTCTCAGTCTCCTCCGAGACAACAGACATATTGTCCTCCAATTGGATGCCATGCAAGGTGTCCGATACATCAGGTTCTATCGGAATCTGAACTATGGGAGTCTCAGGTTGAGCCTGGGGAATGATTGCATCCGAAGATGCCTGGGGAAAAGACAATCCCTCATCCTTTTATTAGGAATGTATGGGCCAGAGGTGTTCTTCTGAAAACCCCTGACCCATTTTCGCAGGGTGTCTCTTGCTGCATCCTTGACTCAGTAGACTTTTGGTCATCAAAAGCTTCTTTTACCTGTTTGTTACAAACGGTACATACCTGTGGGTCCCAGTACTTGAGAGCTCCCTTGGTGACTGTGCAGCGAGCATGGGCTCTGCACGCGTCATGGCCGTAGAAGTTCTTACTACGGACCCTACAAAAGTTGTTCCCGCACTCGTGATGCTCCTCCTGTAAAGAAAGAAAGCATATAAGTATTCGGTGAAATTCTCAGATTTCAGCATACATATTTTTAATAATATTAGCTTGGATAGAGTAAGCTAGAAAATAGAAAAGACACCTACATGTGTTTCCTGTCCAGCCCATTGCTATGACCTCCTCCAATATTGAACACTAAATTCTTATCGAATTTTTAAGGAAAAGATGATATCCTTTGATATAAAGTGTCTTCTTAACACAGTCTTCTAGATTCAATATTGGGGATTAAAATAATGGTTTATAACCATTAAAAGGTAGAGAGAATTGCTCTCTTATATGTGATGGTCTCACAATAGGCTGCCCATGAATCACCTTGTAGGTTGGAAAAAATTTTGGGCTACAGCACTGACTGACGGTGGCATGCCGCCAGTCCTGTCGGGCCTGCCGGCATATATCAGCCTGTACTGAGCTATTGAAGGCAGTTACTGTCCTCAGAGAAATGGGCGGCAGGTCGCAAGGAGCAGCTCTGCCGGCAGGCAGCCAAAGGGTCCCTCTATCAAGTAGGACCCGGCAGCAACCGGTGGCAGATGTGTAGACATTGGGTGGCGGACTGCCGGCAGACAACTTAGTTGCTGGCAGCCGGTCATAGTATGTCCACTGTTGTTTGGTCGTCGATCAGCGACGCCCACGGCAAGTGGCGGAAAAGCAGCTGCAGCCGACAGACAACAAACATGGCCGCCGGAAGCTACTAGCTGCCGGTGGTTGGCCCAGTATAAGGAAAGTCAGAGAAAAAGAGAGAGGATGGAGGAGGTAAAGGCTCAGCCTTGCCAGCCTACATCCAGAATGAGGGTTCAAGTGGATGGGGGAATAATTTTCGGGCTTCCACTCAACCATATCCCATCCATATGGGCTATGGAAGGAAGTCCAAGGGAGGACTGAAGAACACTCTAAAGAATATGAGGGTACCTGCTGGCAACTGGCTTGGCCGGCAGCAGACCGGGAACCTCGGGTCAATTTCATAGGTTACTCGTAGGGTTAAATATAGAATGACGGCCAGGGATGGTGATGGCTCATCCAACACAAAAGAGACAGCGGGGAAGGGGTAAATGTCCTATAAGTAAGGTAATACCCG
>NC_090740.1:99274677-99279677 GCF_036898095.1 Palaemon carinicauda | reverse complement strand
TGTTGGGAGCCACAACTCTAGCCCGCACAGAAGAATGCACTCAGAATTTGATTATGCAAGCACGAAATATATCCGTCAAAATACTATCAGGAAGTTAGTGATATTGTCAATAATTATTACGATGTAATTGAAATTGGAGATGAGCTCACCGAGAGGATTGATCGATTTCACTTAGCATTGAAACTGGGCAGGCAGAGCCGATCATGTCAAGGCCTTATAAGGTACCCATTCATTTCGAGGGAGAGATAGAAAGGGAAATAAATAAATTTAAGGAACAAGGGATAATTGAGGAGAGCAAATCCCCTGAGCTTCTTCAATTGTAGATGTAAGGAATATGGATGGCTCGGTAAAATTGTGTTGATTATAGGAAGTTGAATGCAGTCACCAAGGAAAATGCATTTCAATTGCCATCGATTGAAGAATTACTAGTGAAAGTACGGGATAGCTAATATTTTACAACTGTTTATTTAAAATATGGATACTATGAAATACCCATTCAGGGACACAGTAAATGTAAAACGGCTTTTATAGCAAATGATCAATTATTTTAGTCTAATTTTCTTCCTTCGGTGTTAAAATTCACCAAGTCATTTCTCTAGAGTAATGATGGCGGTTTCGTCGCCCTTAATTGGCCATAATGTTCATATTTATTTAGATGTTATCAAAATTACAGGGAAAACGGCCGAAGAACATAACAATATTTGTAATGTTTTAAAAGTATTGCGACATAATGGTATAAAAATACATATGTGTAAAGTGCAAATTATTCTGTAAACGGGTAGAATTTTTTAGACCACATAATAACCCAGAAGGTATCCAACCCTGCCCCAGTAAGTAGCGGCTATTAGATATTCCCCAAGGACATGTAAATCTAAGGAAGTAGCTGGGTTCCTAGGGCTTGCTGGGTATTACCGTAAATTCATAAGAGGTTTCGGAGAGAGAGTGAGACCCTTAGATGCTTTAAAGCAACAAAACGTAATAAATTGGGGAGTGGGAGAAGAAAGGGCCTTAAACCAGTTGAAAGCTGCCTAAACTAGCAATGAATTACTCGCATATCCTAGATTTGATTGCCCGTTTTTAGTGACAATAGATGCTAGTAGCATAGCTATTGGTGGCATAGTTTCTCAACGAGATGATAAAGGCAGAGAGCGACCTATTTGTTTTGCTTCCCGGGCGTTAAAATAGGCAGAAAGGAACTATAGTACATTCGATCGAGAGGCTTTGGTTATTCTTTGGGTTCTAAAGAAGTATTGGTTCTTTTTATTAGATCAGTTGATTGAGTTGCAAGTGATCATCTCCCCATACGTGATTTGTATTATAAAAATGACTTGACCTCTCGCCAAGTGAGATGGATTGAGAGATTATTAGAGTGTGATATAAAGGGTTTTCACCATATAGAAGGTAAAGTTAACAAGTAGCTGATGCTCTATCTAGAGGTGCAGTAATAGGAGTAACAACTACGGCACAAGAGAGAAACGAAGAACGTAACCATAATATTGAAGACCTCCATCATAGTAGAGAGAATAGAGAACAGGATAAGAATTCTCCCGATGCACAGGCAGAAGATGGGAGAGAGAGAGAGAGAGAGAGAGAGAGAGAGAGAGAGAGAGAGAGAGAGAGAGAGAGAGAGAGACGAATAGCGAAGGGGAATATATGTGTCATCAAGGACATGACCAGGGGTCTGTAGAATGAATGCCCTGGTGATGCAGGTTAGATCGACTTGGGAGGTCATGACATAAAAGAAGTCCGAGAGGGACAGAAAACTGAGGAATGGATGGAAAGAGTCCCAGCAGTGATTAAAGGGGAATATGAGAGTTATCCGTCATTTCTGAATGTGCCTCGTGAGAATTTTTTTTTATAGAAAATGATACCTTATAATACACTTTCGAAAAGAGAGGAGGGGAATTTTGCACACGTGTAGTTCTTCCTCCCTCTTCAATAAATCGAGCCATCCACATTGTACCTGCAAGTCTATATGCAGGGCATTTAGGGATTGATAGAACATTAAGGAGATCACATGTATCCTTCTTTTGGTTAAGAATGAAAAAATCTATAGAGAATTATATGAAAGGTTGTCATGCTTTTGGCTTTTTCAAAGAATATACAAACACTGTACCGGAAGCCCGAAAGTGGCCTGTAAATCCTATTAAACTTTATAGAGCGCATATGAATGTGGTAGGACCATTTCCTGCTGGGTTGACACAACATAAGTATATATGCGTATTTCTGGATTCATTTACTCTGTACACCCATACTTATGGAATGTTAGATAAATCGGCAAATTCATTAGTCCAGGCACTGTGCTCTTTCATTACTAGGTTTGGTTTGCCCAAAAACATTGATAAGTGATAATGGTCTTGAGTTTATAAATAAGGTAGTGATATCACTCACGGACTTGATGAAAATTGAACGCTTTTCAATGACCGCATATAGGCCTTCAGCATATGGCTTAGTTGAATTGCATAATAGGGAAGTTGTGAGAATTTTACGTTACTTAGTGGCTGATGACCCTCTTCATTGCACGCCATACTTCTTAAAGCTGAGCTAGCTTTGAACATTGCATACAATGCTTTGTTCTGGACATGCCATTCTTTTTAGTGTATGAACAGGACCCTGAGTTACCATATACAGTACTCATTATTTCGCAACAATTGACAAATTATTCAACTGAGCAATACCGTGTAAATTTATTAAATGTATTGAGGACAGTAATGAAAACCACTGAAAGGTTTATGCAAAGAGCTAATGAAAATCAAAGCTCAAAGTATGATGGTCAGGTCAAAAACGCACTGGAACTATTTGTGGGCGATCGTGTGCATTAGAAACGATTACAGCCTAGGAAACATAAACTAGAGCCACCGTATTTGGGTCCATACTGAGTAAAGATGGTTAAATCTAACACAGTGGAGATACAAAGCATTATCAATGGTGCAGTGTTTGAACATCATCAGGCACACAAACATATGGTGCCCGAAGAGGTAGTTTTTAAAAGTATTTCTCCTTACCCCTGCATACGTAATATCCCTCGAGTTGATGTGTAGAATTTTTTTTTCCTTTTCTTTTGTTGTTTGAACAGACCTCATTTCTGCTTTTGACGAATTTTGAATAAACTTAATGATAACAATGTGTTGATATGTTGATGCTTAATGTATGCGTAAAATGTTGCAGTCATTTTGCTGAGTGTGGCAGTAAGTATACTATTGCTGAGTGAACCTAAAAACAATCAGAGTTTGAATAAGTCAGGTAAGATTCGTCTGGCGGATGCTGTATTATTCATGTATTTATATGATTCCTGGTTGCTGGGGCCGGGGTGGTTCCCGAATGGCAAGTGGCTGCGAGATTAAATGTTCTGCCTTGAGGATAGGCAGTGTTATAGAATATGTAGATGTGAATACCTTATACTTAATGGTGTAAGAGAAAGACGGGAAGATAAATGATTTTTTATGGATAACGGCTAGTGGCCACCAGTTGAAAGTTGCAATTATAAGTCTTGTAGTGATTTAAATTAATGGCGAAACGGTGATGATGAGTTGTGTTGCAAAATTGTGCCGTAAATCCGGACAAGTAAAATCGAGGGATGAATGAATATCTATTCCTACCCCAGGTTGATGAGGTTGTGTAAAACTGATGTTATGACTTTTTTTTTTCACTTTGGGTATTCTATATTTTAGTTAGAGAGGTGTTGAGAAGAAATGAATGAAATTATATATATTGTATTGTGTAAATTTTTTCATGCAATATCTAATTTTTTATTTATATTGTGGAAGATGTGTTATTTTTGGGGTAATTTCTAATAGATATATATATATATATATATATATATATATATATATATATATATATATATATATATATATATATATATATATATATATATATATAATATATATATATATATATATATATATATATATATATATATATATATATATATATATATATATATATATATAATATATATATATATATATATATATATAAATTTGCAGTGGTACCTCTATATACGAATTTAATTCGTTCCAGATGTAAGAACGAATTTTCCCATAAGAATACATTGAAATAGGATTAATCAGTGGTTGAGCCCAAAAACCTTTGATAACTTCATAGTAAACTACTACACATAATTTCCCATGAGAATAATGCACACTAAATTAGATAATTGACATGTAAAAAAGAAAAATTATCAAAAAATTATAAATAAGAAACGGGTTTTTAGCGTCACTTTACCTTAGAAACTTCAGCCCAGGTGTTGTTGGTCTTCCTACGCAGAGAGGAGACGGGCGCCGAGTAAGTAGAGAGGTTAACTACGATAAACGTACACTACCGTAACTTATTCTAATTTATACTAAGTGAACTTTAACATAACTTAGCTTATTTTTTTTTATTTTTTTTTATTTTATGTTTTTTTTATATTTTCTTTTTTTCTTTTTGCTGATTAATTTTAATCACTTTCACTCTCTACACTTGAAATTGTTTGATTTTTTTTCTCTTCACTCTTTGCTGTTTTCTTTGAACCACTTCCTTCCTCTTCATCACGAGTTCGCTGTGTAGTTTTTTTAAAGAAGCTATCGATAGAAAGTTGCTTGGTACAGCTTTTCAAAATGTTTCAAAAATAAGTTAGGGAAACATCATCAAACTGCGCAACTACACGACAAACCTGCAATTTCCTTGTATGGTATTTGTCGATGAAGTCGACCAGGTGTTGATATTTTCCTAGCACCTCTTTTAATTATGCAGAACTTATTGCAAGTTCACTCATACGGACGCCACTCTCATGCTTTTCAATAATTCCTTGCTTTACTCCTAAAGAAAGCATTCCCTTATTCCTTTTCTCACCACTACCACTGCCACTTGCGAAACTAGGCGTTTTATGACCCATGATTTACGTAAAATACCGTAAAAGGATGAACGTAAAAAATCTCGATTAAAACACAGTTAATAGCAGAACACACAGGGCACAACCAAACGAAGCCAACGAGAGCAGAGGAATGTCGCAAACC
>NC_090740.1:99249677-99269677 GCF_036898095.1 Palaemon carinicauda | reverse complement strand
TTGTCAATAATTATTACGATGTAATTGGAATTGGAGATGAGATCACCGAGAGGATTGATCGATTTCCCTTTAGCATTGAAACTGGGCAGGCAGAGCCGATCATGTCAAGGCCTTGTAAGGTACCCATTCATTTCGAGGGAGAGATAGAAAGGGAAATAAATAAATTTAAGGAACAAGGGGTAATTGAGGAGAGCAAATCCCCCTGAGCTTCTTCAATTGTAGATGTAAGGAATATGAATGGCTCGGTAAAATTGTGTTGATTATAGGAAGTTGAAAGCAATCACCAAGGAAAATGCATTTCAATTGCCATCGATTGAAGAATTACTAGTGAAAGTACGGGATAGCTAATATTTTACAACTGTTTATTTAAAATATGGATACTATGAAATACCCATTCAGGAACACAGTAAATGTAAAACGGCATTTATAGCTAATGATCAATTATTTTAGTCTAATTCTCTTCCTTTCGGTGTTAAAAATTCACCAAGTCATTTCTCTAGAGTAATGATGGCGGTTTCGTCGCCCTTAATTGGCCATAATGTTCATGTTTATTTAGATGTTATCAAAATTACAGGGAAAACGGCCGAAGAACATAATAATATTTGTAATGTTTTAAAAGTATTGCGACATAATGGTATAAAAATAAATATGTGTAAAATGCAAATTTTTCTGTAAACGTGTAGAATTTTTTAGACCACATAATAACCCCAGAAGGTATCCAACCCTGCCCCAGTAAAGTAACGGCTATTAGATATTCCCCAAGGACATGTAAATCTAAGGAAGTAGCTGGGTTCCTAGGGCTTGCTGGGTATTACCGTAAATTCATAAGAGGTTTCGGAGAGATAGTGAGACCCTTAGATGCTTTAAAGCAACAAAACGTAATAAATTGGGGAGTGGGAGAAGAAAGGGCCTTAAACCAGTTGAAAGCTGCCTAAACTAGCAATGAATTACTCGCATATCCTAGATTTGATTGCCCGTTTTTAGTGACAATAGATGCTAGTAGCATAGCTATTGGTGGCATAGTTTCTCAACGAGATGATAAAGGCAGAGAGCGACCTATTTGTTTTGCTTCCCGGGCGTTAAAATAGGCAGAAAGGAACTATAGTACATTCGATTGAGAGGCTTTGGTTTATCTTTGGGTTCTAAAGAGGTATTGGTTCTTTTTATTAGGTCAGTTGATTGAGTTGTAAGTGATCATCTCCCCATACGTGATTTGAATTATAAAAATGACTTGACCTCTCGCCAAGTGAGATGGATTGAGAGATTATTAGAGTGTGATATAAAGGGTTTTCACCATATAGAAGGTAAAGTTAACAAGGTAGCTGATGCTCTATCTAGAGGTGCAGTAATAGGAGTAACAACTATGGCACAAGAGAGAAATAAAGAACGTAACCATAATATTGAAGACCTCCATCATAGTAGAGAGAATAGAGAACAGGATAAGAATTCTCCCGATGCACAGGCAGAAGACGGGAGAGAGAGAGAGAGAGAGGAGAGAGAGAGAGAGGAGAGAGAGAGAGAGAGAGAGAGAGAGATGAGAGAGAGAGAGAGATACGAATAGCGAAGGGGAATATATGTGTCATCAAGGACATGACCAGGGGTCTGTAGAATGCATGCCCTGGTGATGCAGGTTAGATCGACTTGGGAGGTCATGACATAAAAGAAGTCCGAGAGGGACAGAAAACTGAGGAATGGATGGAAAGAGTCCCAGCAGTGATTAAAGGGGAATATGAGAGTTATCCGTCATTTCTGAATGTGCCTCGTGAGAATTTTTTTTTTATAGAAAATGATACCTTATAATACACTTTCGAAAAGAGAGGAGGGGAATTTTGCACACGTGTAGTTCTTCCTCCCTCTTCAATAAATCGAGCCATCCACATTGTACCTGCAAGTCTATATGCAGGGCATTTAGGGATTGATAGAACATTAAGGAGATCACATGCATCCTTCTTTTGGTTAAGAATGAAAAAATCTATAGAGAGTTATATGAAAGGTTGTCATGCTTTTGGCTGTTTCAAAGAATATACAAACACTGTACCGGAAGCCCGAAAGTGGCCTGTAAATCCTATTAAACTTTATAGAGAGCATATGAATGTGGTATGACCATTTCCTGCTAGGTTGACACAACATAAGTATATATGAGTATTTATGGATGCATTTACTCTGTACACCCATACTTATGGAATGTTAGATAAATCGGCAAATTCATTAGTCCAGGCACTGTGCTCTTTCATTACTAGGTTTGGTTGCCCAAAAACTTTGATAAGTGATAATGGTCTTGAGTTTATAAATAAGGTGGTGATATCACTCACGGACTTGATGAAAATTGAACGCTTTTTAATGACCGCATAGAGGCCTTCAGCATATGGCTTAGTTGAATTGCATAATAGGGAAGTTGTGAGAATTTTACGTTACTTAGTGGCTGATGACCCTCTTCATTGGCACGCCATACTTCTTAAAGCTGAGCTAGCTTTGAACATTGTATACAATGCTTTGTTCTGGGACATGCCAGTCTTTTTAGTGTATGAACAGGACCCTGAGTTACCATATACAGTACTCATTATTTCACAACAATTGACAAATTATTCAACTGAGCAATACCGTGTAAATTTATTAAATGTATTGAGGACAGTAATGAAAACCACTGAAAGGTTTTTGCAAAGAGCTAATGAAAATCAAAGCTCAAAGTATGATGGTCAGGTCAAAACCGCACTGGAACTATTTGTGGGCGATCGTGTGCATTTGAAACGATTACAACCTAGGAAACATAAACTAGAGCCACCGTATTTGGGTCCATACTGAGTAAAGATGGTTAAATTTAACACAGTTGAGATACAAAGCATTATCAATGGTGCAGTGTTTGAACATCATCAGGCACACAAACATATGGTGCCCGAAGAGGTAGTTTTCAAAAGTATTTCTCCTTACCCCTGCATACGTAATATCCCTCGAGTTGATGTGTAGAATTTTTTTTTCCTTTTCTTTTGTTGTTTGAACAGACCTCATTTCTGCTTTTGACGGATTTTGAATAAACTTAATGATAACAATGTGTTGTTATGTTGATACTTAATGTATGCGTAAAATGTTGCAGTCATTTTGCTGAGTGTGGCAATAAGTATACCATTGCTGAGTGAACCTAAAAACAATCAGAGTTTGAATAAGTCAGGTAAGATTCGTCTGGCGGATGCTGTATTATTCATGTATTTATATGATTCCTGGTTGCTGGGGCCGGGGTGGTTCCCGAATGGCAAGTGGCTGCGAGATTAAATGTTCTGCCTTGAGGATAGGCAGTGTTATAGAATATGTAGATGTGAATACCTTATACTTAATGGTGTAAGAGAAAGACGGGAAGATAAATGATTTTCTATGGATAACGGCTAGTGGCCACCAGTTGAAAGTTGCAATTGTAAGTGTTGTAGTGATTTAAATAAATGGCGAAACGGTGATGATGAGTTGTGTTGCAAAAATGTGCCGTAAATCCGGACAAGTAAAATCGAGGGATGAATGAATATCTATTCCTACCCCAGGTTGATGAGGTTGTGTAAAACTGTTATGACTTTTTTTTCACTTTGGGTATTCTATATTTTAGTTAGAGAGGTGTTGAGAAGAAATGAATGAAATTATATATGTTGTATTGTGTAAATTTTTTCATGCAATATCTAATTTTTTATTTATATTGTGGAAGATGTGTTATTTTTTGGGTAATTTCTAAATATATATATATATATATATATATATATATATATATATATATATATATATATATATATATATATATATATATATATATTATATATATTATATATATATATATATATATAAATTTGCAGTGGTACCTCTATATACGAATTTAATTCGTTCCACAACCGACTTCGGATGTAGAAAATATTCGGATGTCGAAACGAGTTTTGACGTAAGAATACATTGAAATAGGATTAATCCGTGGTTGAACCCAAAAACCTATGGTAACTTCTCAATAAACTAATACACATAATTTCCCATGAGAATAATGCACACTAAATTAGATAATAGACATGTAAAAAAGAATTATCAAAAAATGATAAATAAGAAACAGGTTTTTAGCATCACTTTACCTTAAAAACTCCAGCACAGGTGTTGTTGGTGTTGCTACGTTGAGAGGAGACGGACGAGCGGCGAGGAGGTAGAGAGGTTAACTACGATAAGCATACACTAACGTAACTTATTCTAACTTACACTAAGTGAACTTTAACATAACTTTAACATATATATATATATATATATATATATATATATATATATATATATATATATATATATATATATATATATATATATATATATATATTTAAATATATACATATATATATATATATATATATATATATATATATATATATATATATATATATATATATATATATATATATATATATATACATATATATATATATATATATATATATATATATATATATATATATATATATATATATATATATATATATATATATATATATATATATATATATATATATATATATATATATATATATATATATATATATATATATATATGTATATATATATATATATATATATATATATATATATATATATATATATATATATATATATATATATATATATTCATATAAATATATATATATATATATATATATATATATATATATATATATATATATATATATATATATATTTATATATATATATATATATATATATATATATATATATAAATATATATATATATATATATATATATATATATATATATATATATATATATATATATATATATATTTATATTTATATATATATATATATATATATATATATATATATATATATATATATATATATATATATATATATATATATATATATATATATATATATATATATATATATATATATATATATATATATATATATATATATATTTATATATATACATACGGACCCTAGTTTAGGATGAGCTTTCTTAACCGCTGAGTTTGTCTCATACTAGAGCAAAGTTTACAGGACCATTATCCCTTTCCCCCCTCTCTTTCTTAGTGATGGCCTAGCCACCACATCTCTTGGCCGCAGCCCTACATCTGTACTTAGTGTAGGTTAGGATGTAGGATCGGCTCAGCTTAATAACGTGCCGGCAGGTCTCGCTTCCATGTCTGCTGGTAAACCCGGCAGGCTTTGGATATATAGAAAGCCTGAATGCTACATCCTCCCCTTCCATATGTTCACTCTTTCTGGGTGGAAGGTTTTATGGCAAGTCCACCTTATAACCTTACATCCATACTGTTTATCTTGTTAGTGTATTGTACACCAAGCCCAGCTGCCAGCTTAGTGGCAGGCACCCTGGTAGGTGGAGGTTCTCTGGTTCGTAGTCACTGCCTACTAGCAATAGCATCGCTACCTTTGCCGGCTGGCTGTAGAAACACATCCCGAGATCTGCCCCCCTCTACGATTATCGGCCGACAGCCAGGTGCACATATTTGTAAGCTAGTGTTCTGCTGCCCATTAGTTAAAGGTAGAATACCTTTGAACTCTAGTAGGGTAAATGCCAGCTGGCGCGTGCCGGTCGGCACGACAGCATACCATATACAGTAGTTACTATATTTGTGGTGTAGTACATACTGCATTGATAAAACTATAGTATATAGTTTGTTGTCAGTATATAGTTTTTTGTAAAACTGAAGTTCTTCCAACATATTTAATAATATCTTGTACTTCCTTTTGTAGAGACCGTACAGTATATAGAAAGTGAGTTCTTTCTCTATGCATTCTATCCCATATATTGAAACTTTATTTCAAGGGGTGAGTCTCACCTTAACTTTTCGCTTAGGAAAATATAAAAGGTATTCTAGAATAAGAATTAACCTTAGTTTTAATATCTTGGGAGGTTACAGCAAGTGGCTGTGCAGGAAAAACAAGTATGTGTGTTTCCTTCTTTCCTTTCTAGCTTGAATGTATAAGGTATATGTATTAATAAAAAGTGAAAAGCTTTCACTTGATACTCATGGATTTTCTTCTCTTTACAGGAGGACCATCCGAAGTGCGGGAGTATGTTCTGCAATGCCTGCTGCAAGAACTTCTTTGGACATGAGTTATGCAGGAGGCACGCAGCATGCGCAGTCTCCAAGGGTGATCTCCGGTATTCGGACCCTCAGATATGTACTATATGTTCTAACCTGATTACCAAGGCATTTGACACCCCTAAGTCGGAGGAGTCAAGGGGTGCTGCAAGGGAAAAGTTGCGAACCTGGGTGAGGGGTTTTCAGAAAAAAACTTCAGGCCAATACCTCCCAAATGAGAAGATGAATGCCTACCTTTACCCTAATGCATCGGCTGATGCAGTCATTCCTCAGCCTCATGAGGTGATACCAACCGTCCAGATTCCGGTAGATTCTGAAGTCTCGGCGACCCTTCAAGACATCCAATTGAACGATAGGATGTCAGAATTGTCGGATTATACAGAGGACTTTCTGGGAGAAGGTCAGGAGGGGGAGCTGACACAGATTTCAGAAATAGAAGAGGAAGAAATCGACGAGGTGTCGGTTACATCGGTTCCGGCCCAAGAACCTGTTCCCTCCACATCGTCTGCTATCCCAGGTGATCTGGGAAGGACTCTTTTTTCTATTGTTGAAATGATTCAACTAATGCAAAAGAAGAATGATGAAAAGGAGGCTGTGATGAAACTGGAGATACATAGACTCGCAGCATCACGTGGGCCCCAGAAGCGACTCAACGTGAAGGATCTTCTTTTGTGCTCAGATACCAATGCCGAACACATGCCAATGACAACCGGGAAGATTGTTATATCGGAGAAGTTGGGCTCATTTCCCCTGGAAGAGGTTGAATTTTGGACCAACAAAGACTCTCATCCGGACTGCTATGTCCGTCTTAGGAAGGAGCCAGCCTCAGAGGAGGAATCGGAGTTGAAGGAGGTCATACTTTTTCACCATAGTAAAGCACAGGCGTTACTAGCGAGTTCGATGAAAGAGAGGGGCTTCACAAACTCAAAGATGCTAGCTTTGAGTAAGAAGCTTCCCTCCTTTGTGACCTCTCACACCAGAGCCTTTCCCTTCATGGAAAAGGGATATAAGGCTGCCTTGAAGACGGCAGAGGCCGGGAAACTATGCCCCTCCTTGGAGGAATGCAAACCGTTATCCCTGAACTTACCCTTGGACCAAAAAGATTGGAAGGACGTCCACCTAACCTTCTCAGTCGGGAAGTTGGAAGCTGATATTGCCGAACGTCAGTTTGGTGAGGAACTTCCAAAGCTGTCGGAGTTTCTCTCGCGCAGAGAGCAAGAGACGAAAGAAAGACTTGCAGCATCGATGTCGTTGCAAACGACTTTAGAAACGATGGCAAGTGACCCCAAGAAACAGGACATGTTCATGATAGTGGCCAAAACCCATCTGACCACAGTTACGAAGGATCTCTATAGCTTTATTAAAGATAGAAAAGCCTCTAGAAAGTTCGTGTTCACCTGGGCTGAGGTGAGGCACGAACCAAGGAAACTGATCTCCTCTTGCATATTGGGTAAACACCTCTTTCCCAATGAAGTAGTTAAAGAGATAGTAGACAAGGCCGCCACGGAAAATAGGAACCGTCTCCAAAAGTGGGGCTTAAACCTTAAGAAAAACTCTTCTCCGGATGAGGGTCCCCAACCGAAGAAGAAGACAAAAAGACCTAGGCTATCCTCTCTGCTGGCTAAGCCCTACCGACAACAACAACAACAACTTCCTATGACTGCGGTGCCTCAGATAGTGGCACAACCTCCAACCACGTACCAGTTGGTAACTCAAAAAGTGGCGACACCGTCGCCAGTTTTTAACCCAGCTTTTGAAAGGCAGACTTCTTCCTTTCACTCAAAAGCTAGAGGAACAGCCAAAGGTTCTTTTAAACGCCCTTCAAGGGGAAGGGGATTCACGGGAGGATGCGTTCAAGGAGGCAAGGTCTCAGGTCCACAACAGCAGGAGTGAGATGCTTTCAGTAGAAGGGAGACTACATCTATTTAGGGATCGTTGGACCTTCGATCCCTGGGCCCACAGCCTAATAAAGAATGGACTAGGTTGGAGCCGGAACAGTCCTCCACCTCCATTTTCTCTATTCTTCCAACACTCTACCCCCGTTCTGGAAGAATATGTCCGAGAAAAGAGTAATCCGAAAAGTAAAGTTCATCAAGTTCCAAGGAAGGCTGTTTTGTGTTTCAAAGAAGGACTCAGAAAAACTCAGAGTCATTCTTGACTTGTCGCCACTCAACAAATTCATAGTGAACTACAAGTTCAGGATGCTCACACTTCAACACATAAGGACCCTACTGCTCAAAAGAGCATACACCATCTCCATAGACTTGTCAGACGCTTATTGGCAAGTTCCAATTAATCGTTACCTCTCCTCCTACCTAGGGTTCAGGTTATAAAGAAGACTTCACGCCTTCAGAGCCATACCTTTCGGGCTAAACATAGCCACAAGGATTTTCACGAAGCTCGTGAACGCAGCCGTCCATCAATTATGCCTAAAAGGGGTGCAAGTTGTATCCTACTTGGACGACTGGCTGGTGTGGGCAGCATCCAGGACAGAATACATGTAAGCGTCTAAGATAGTGATCCAGTTCCTGGAACATCTGGAATTCAAGATCAATATCAAAAAGTTTCGACTATCTCCAGCTCAAAAAATTCAATGGTTGGGAATCTACTGGAATTTGGAGTCACATCGACTTTCCATTCCTGGGAAGAAGAGGAAAGAAATAGCAGGATCTGTCAAGAGACTATTAAAATCCAAACAGATATCAGGACGTGAACAGGAGAGAATGCTGGGCTCTCTACAGTTTGCTTCGATAACAGATCCAGTGCTAAAAGCACAGCTAAAGGATGCAACAGGAGTCTGGAGAAAATACGCATCAAACGCGCGAAGATATCTGATGAGACCACTACCGACTCGACAGTGAACGCCTCTCAAGCCAATGTCCAAAGCCAAGCAAACAAAGATATCGATACCTCTTCAACCTCCTCCCCCGTCAGTTACTATCCATACAGACGCTTCAAGGGAAGGCTGGGGAAGCCACTCTCACCAAAGAGAGTCCAGGAAGCTAGGTCCAGACTTTTCAAGTAATTTCAAATCAACTTTCTAGAAGCCATATCAGTACTTCTGACACTAAAGAAAGTTTCTCCTCACCACTCGACCCACATAAAATTGGTTCTAGACAGCGAGGTGATAGTGAGATGCCTGAATCGACAAGGGTCGAGATTGCCTCAAATCAACCAAGTGATGTTGGCCATATTCCGTTTGGTGGAAGGAAAGAAATGGCACCTGTAAGCAGTTCATATTCAAGCGGTCCGCAACGTGACAGCGGACGCTCTATCCAGGTTCACACTGATAGAGTCAGAATGGTCCATAGATACAGGATCGTTCTCCTTCATCTTGAGTCAAGTCCCGGAACGGCAGATAGACCTCTTTGTGACGAAATACAAAAAGTAAACACATCGTTATGTGTCCTCGTACTAGGGACGCTATGTTCCTAGACTAGAAAAGATGGTCGAGAATTTACCTGTTACCTCTGCACAACCTTCTTTTGAAGGTTCTCAACATGAGATCCTTCAAAGGGAAAGCAGGAATAGTGGCACACAAGTGGCCAAATAGCGTTTGGTTCCCTCTGGCATTGGAACTACGACTGAAGTTTGTACTGGTACCGGACCCAACCCTGATTCACCGAGTACAGAAGTCGACTGTCTTCGCTTCATCACAGAAAACCCGGAACCTGCATCTCATGATTTTCTCTCGATAACAATGAGAAAAAGCTGCGGGATATCAAGAGACAGTATAAACGTTTTGGAGAAATTTAAGTATAAATCTACCAGAAGACAATATGAATCATCTTGGAAGAAATGGGTGTCTTTTGTGAAGGTGAAGAAACCAAAAGAATTCTTGATAGCCTTCTGTTTATTTTCTTCATTCACGTTCACGAGTAAGGTTTAGCAGCCAACACAGTTTAAATGTGCTAGTCTGCCTTGACAAGACCGATACTATATACCTTTCAGGTCGACCTCCCTAACGACATTTTTAATAGAATCCTGAGGGTCGGTGCTAAGCTTAGACCTTCAGTGCCTCCAAGACCCATTTCATGGGCACTAGATAAGGTTCCTCATTTGCGTCAATAATGAATAATGAGGAGTGCGCTTTGAAGGGTCTAACTAAAAAATTCATGTTTCTGTTTGCACTCGCTTCGGGGGTAGAAATAATGAAATAGTGGCTCTCTTGAGAGAGGAAGGCAACATTCAGTTCCTGAAAGGGGGAGAACTGAATCTGTTTCCAGACCCAACGTTTCTTGCCAAGAACAAGCTACCTACCAACAGGTGGGGTCCCTAGAGAATCTGCCCTCTGAAGGAAGATGCATCTCTGAAGGAAGATGCATCTCCAGTGAAGTGCTTAAAGGTATATCTTCATAGAACTTCAGACTTTAGAGGAGGACAGCTGCTCAGAAAGGAAACCTCGGGTTAAATTTCACTTATTTTATTCGCAGAGCGGATCCAGATGGTACACTCGCAAGTCATGATCCGAGGAAAGTTGCCTCTTCCATAAAATTTCTTTAATTATATGGACTTTGAACCTCTTTGTTTGTACACCGGCTGGTAGTCTTCCAAGGTGATCTTTATGCATTATGCAAAGCAAGTGGAGGAACTCAAGAGGTATGTGGTAGCAGCAGGTAGAATTCTTAAACCTGTTGTTTAAATCTTCCCGGGAAAGTGTAATTAATTTGGGATGACTAATTAAGAGGGTGGGTGCGTAGTTAGAGACTGTTACTACACACTGAGTGATAGTCCACTAACGTGTCCTTACGAACTGTTCTATTGACTTTGGTGAACTAAAGCTTAATATGGACACTTGTGCTAAGCGTTTCTTATGCTAGTGTAAATAAACAGTATTACAGACTGTATCAATACTATTAATAATTTGATTAAAGTGGCAAATCTTTTTCCTTTTAGACGAAACAATATTTTCCGTTTATTGTTTTCTTTATGCTTTAATGGATATCGTCCACATTTTATAAATTCTATAAATGTTGACTAATATATATATGTTTATTAAATTTTTAATAAACTAGTTCAAAGTGAACCCAGCGTCTTATTTGCCCACACCCATTTTATTAGAAATTTACCGAGCATTAAGTTTAAAATATGGATAATTTTGACATGGAATGTCTTTCAAGATTGTTCCTTTCTTCAAGCAAAAATCCACTTGCTTTAACCGTTCCTTAGGAAGGATTAACGTTGTTCCCTGAGGGGATGGTGGTAGAGATGGAGAATTTTTTCCTATACAGATACAACTGTTATCCGATAGTTTAATAAGAGTAAACATACTGGGGGAGATGTCAGGAATTCATATTGACATTGGTGACTCTTATACAAATTCTGCTTTATAATGTATGGGGCGAGACCATTATACAAGCTTGTCATTTTGTCATCCATAGTTAATATGTACTCCTCGAGACTTTTTCCAGAGTCTAGTACGACTCTTCCTTGTTTTTGGCAGGAAGCACTAACATAGTTCATGCTTAGATGAAATGATGTATGACGGTAACATCATAGGTCTCTAGGTCTAGACGGACCAGGAAAATACTTTCTTGAGGGTATGGCACCAATTGAGAATCCACAGATACAGTAATGCTCTGGTAAACTTCCATCATGACGGCATGGCCTGAGCCCAAAAAACGGATTTTGAGCGAAGCGAAAAATCTATTTTTGAGTGAGGTAGCCATGTCTTCCTGATGGACCTGTCCTTCCTTTTGATTCGAAAAGGGCATATTGACCCCTCCCTATAATACAGTATCTGTAGCACCTCGTGTATTGCTACAGGGAATGAAGATGGCGCTCCTTTCTTTCTCGTTTTTAAATTCTTGTCACTGTAACCCCTCGAAGCATTAATACTGTTCGGGGTGAACATAGCTATGTTGAGTGTCAAGAATACATCCTCTGATATTATGCGATATCCCTGTTAGGTGTTAGAATTCTGCATACCTTGAGGTAAAATACTCCAAGAATATCACTGTAGTTAAATATACCCTGGGAAGCTACCCTTTAGGAAATTCCATCAGGACGTCATGGCTACCTCACCCAAAAATGGATTTTCTGCTTTGCTCAAAATCTGTTTATATATATATATATATATATATATATATATATATATATATATATATATATATATATATATATATATATATATATATATATATATATATATATATATATATATATATATATATATATATATATATATATATATATATATATATATATATATATATATATATATATATATATATATATTCCCACCGCAACTGTGGCTGATGTACTTTTTACATGATATCAATATGTAGACATATTCCAAGCAGTCTTCTGTGTTAATATCACGTATAGTAGAAACAAATTGTTACTTATTTCCGTCTTCTAATTTTAAATGTTAAGTTTCCAATTAGGTTTTATTCTGGACGAAAACTGTTACTTTATTCAACTATGGAAAAGAATTCGAGAGACTCATATTGAAAAAAAAAAATATTATTTTTTTTTTGGTCACAAGGCTATCTAATGCAAATAAAATGGCCGAGATGGAAATGTTAAGCATTGTTGCAATTAATGTATACCACTATCACGCATCTCCTGCAGAATATCCTGCTAAGTTTTAGGAAACTTTTTTTCTTTTTTATAACTTGGATTGCATAAAAACTTTTATTTTTTCCCTGTGATACTATACTAGTTATATCACCATCTAACTATTCTTTACGTATATTCTCATTCTCTTCTTCACATGTTTTTTGAAATCTTATTTTTTTTCCAAATTATTCACATCCTCTTCAAACCTCAAACTAACCTTTTTTTTGAAGGCTATTATTCCTGTCTTTTAAATGACTCTCTCGTTTGAATTAACTTTTAATAAAATTTATAGTAATATCTTATTTCTTTCCGATTTATTTATAAACACATTATTAACTACTATTTTCTAAAATTTGATTACTCTTCCAACCTCTTCTTAGAAGGCTATTATTCCTGTCTTTTAAATGACTCTCTCGTTTGAATTAACTTTTAATAAAATTTATAGTAATATCTTATTTCTTTCCGATTTATTTATAAACACATTATTAACTACTATTTTCTAAAATTTGATTACTCTTCCAACCTCTTCTTACTTAACCCAATGGACGGACCTTTTCTTTTTCGAACTTTTATGTCATATTGAATACCTCCGGTAGCTACAGAGAGAGAGAGAGAGAGAGAGAGAGAGAGAGAGAGAGAGAGAGAGAGAGAGAGAGAGAGAGAGTTATAGGCATAAACGTATATATTTATTAATACATATTTGGACATTGTATCATTATTCATCCGATGCTCATGAACCGCATTTCTGGTATATATATATATATATATATATATATATATATATATATATATATATATATATATATATATATATATATATATATATATATATATATATATATATATATATATATATATATATATGTATTTTTACATGCATAGTCATATCTATCTCTCTATCACTGTGGTTGGATGTATATATAACCATTATTATACATACAGTATTTTAATGGCAATGTTTATAATTTCTATTTCTATAGAATACATAAGATATAAATAAAATGACCAATATCTGCAAGTGAAGTGTATAGCAGTAAGAATTCATCACATTTCTAAGGTATTCTATAGAACACCAATTACACTTTTGGTAAAGCTTTAAACTAGGCAGGAAGGAAAAGAAAGCCAATTGAATTGTGTCTGCTGTTCTATTATTCTGCTTAGAAGGTAAAATATCATTTACTTCATTTAAGGCTTAATGGGTAATAGAGATTTATTTCTATTATTGGACCTTTACAAAGTAATAGGAACTTTTCTCCATTGCCATAGTCCCTTCAAAATACAGACAACTGACTATAGTGTTCATATTCTAGTGAAAAAGGAAACCGTAAAAAACGAGGTGCTGCAGCAAACAGCCAAGTTGCACTACTCGACAAACATTATCAACATGATAGATTCATTATTAATATTCTATATCTTGGTGTTCCAAATCCTTCAATCCTATGTTCCATGGGTCGGTAGGTCTGTATGAGGTATAGAGAGATTCTCCAATTTGATACAGAGGATGATAACCATGCTAAATGGACACGGGCAACGCAAAAGACGGAAGGGGAGACTATAAGGTGAATGCAGCCCGAACATTTCAAGCGATGTCTGGAAGGGAGGGAGTCTGGAGTTGGCTGCTCCGGTTCTATGTAAATCGCTTAACCCGAAACCTCTTGGGTGCTGGAGAAATTCTTCTCTTCTCCCATCCTTTCTGGCTGACCACTAGCGTAATAGAAATGAAATTGACTATTCTCCCCTACCTGTTTTGCCAACGAGACATGTATAACTAGAGAGCAAATTAAATCCAGACAGATAGGGTATACTTTCCATTATACCACAATGAAATGACCTGTTGATCTATAAGGAAAAGGTTTATGACAGAAAAGAATTTATGAGTATGGGAATGGAATCAGCCAGAAGGATAGGACATTTTTCATCTCAATACCGGAGTTAAATTAATTACGTTTAATTACAGAAAAGGGTTTTAATTGCGAGTTGAATGTTCAATCTAGGTAATAAATAGCCCTCATGTAAGATTTTCCATTAGCTGTTTATCCATTATCCAACGAAATCTTAAAAATCGGGAAAGTATCTACTTCTTGCCAGTTTATATGATTTGTACAGAAACAAAGAGCAGCAATTTTAGAAAAACAGTTAGCCTATATACCACAAGCTTTGTTAGGTTTGCGTATGACCATAGCAGACGCAGTTGCAGTAAAGGATTATTTCTTTAACTTTGCCTAAAAAGTCGTATAACCCAACGAATTTTCTGTACATTCTTTATTCTTTCAGGATTTGTGCTTTTACATATGTGTGTGTAAGCGTTTGTGCTTGTGACCGGAGTTGCTATACTATAATATGGTGTCATCTTTAAACCACCAAACAAATTACATTTTAATTTACTGATTCATATAAAGTTACCTAAAAAGGATTTTTATTTGTTTTTATATTTTCTATCAATTTTTAGATTGTGCTTTTCTATTTTTGTTACCCACTCCTTTCAATGAGAAATTAAGGGATGATAAGTAGATAGAAATGTTTACTTTCATCTTAAAAAAAATCAAGAGCAAAGCTTTATGAAATGAGATAATTTGGTATTTTGAAACCTTGAATAATAATTATCGCTGAGTGGATACAAAACAATTTTCTGGGCTTCCTGATAAATCGTGGGCTTCACGCCAATATACTTAGTTTTATTCCATTAATCCGTGAATATTGAATTAAAGCCGAGGTCTAAAGGAATTATTACTCCATCCGGTACAAAAACATTTATTGAAGTCCCCAGATTTTCATGAGTATTAAAATTGAGATCACCCTTTGAATTATGAAATAATTATGATATTTTCACAGCTTGTTACTCAGGATCACAATACGCATATACAAAATGCCTTAACAAATTGCACGATAACAGAAAGGTAATGGTGACCAATATGTTTTGGGAAATTTTCATCATTTACCAAACGATGATCTCTTTATTTTAGTATAATTCATCTCTCCTAAAAATTATATCCAAGCCGCCAATTAGATATGGCGTTCTCGTTCATACCGAGGAGTAAAAGTGAAAATCAATTAACTATTGAACAAGTGAGCATGGAAACCAACCTTTTTATCTGGTGCAAGATGAATAAAATCATATATATATATATATATATATATATATATATATATATATATATATATATATATATATATATATATATATATATATATTGAAGTGCAAAAAAAAAAATAAAGCTGGTGAGAAATTATGCCAAATCACCAGAGAAATTTCTACTGTCATATGATATGTCGCCAAAGATCCGCTTCCAAGCAGTTGAAGTCTCCATTGAATAATGAGTTTATATATATATATATATATATATATATATATATATATATATATATATATATATATATATATATATATATATATATATATATATATATATATATATATATATATATATATTCATACATCTATCTATATACCAAGGCACTTCCCCCAATTTTGGGGGGTAGCCGACACCAACAGTGAAACAAAACAAAAAGGGGACCTCTACTCTCTATGTTCCTTCAGCCTAATCAGGGACTCAACCGAGTTCAGCTGGTACTGCTAGGGTGCCACAGCCCAACCTCCCACATTTCCACCACAGATGAAGCTTCATAATGCTGACTCCCCTACTGCTGCTACCTCCGCGGTCATCTAAGGCCCCGGAGGAAGCAGCAGGGCCTACTGGAACTGCGTCACAATCGCTCGCCATTCATTCCTATTTCTAGCACGCTCTCTTGCCTCTCTCACATCTATCCTCCTATCACCCAGAGCTTTCTTCACACCATCCATCCACCCAAACCTCGGCCTTCCTCTTGTACTTCTCCCCTCAACTCTTGCATTCATCACCTTCTTTAGCAGACAACCATTTTCCATTCTCTCAACATGGCCAAACCACCTCAACACATTCATATCCACTCTAGCCGCTAACTCATTTCTTACACCCGTTCTCTCTCTCACCACTTCGTTCCTAACGCTATCTACTCGAGATACACCAGCCATACTTCTCAGACACTTCATCTCAAACACATTCAATTTCTGTCTCTCCATCACTTTCATTCCCCACGACTCCGATCCATACATCACAGTTGGTACAATCACTTTCTCATATAGAACTCTCTTTACATTCATGCCCAACCCTCTATCTTTTACTACTCCCTTAACTGCCCCCAAAACTTTGCAACCTTCATTCACTCTCTGACGTACATCTGCTTCCACTCCACCATTTGCTGCAACAATAGACCCCAAGTACTTAAACTGATCCACCTCCTCAAGTAACTCTCCATTCAACATGACATTCAACCTTGCACCACCTTCCCTTCTCGTACATCTCATAACCTTACTCTTACCCACATTAACTCTCAACTTCCTTCTCTCACACATCCTTCCAAATTCTGTCACTAGTCGGTCAAGCTTCTCTTCTGTGTCTGCTACCAGTACAGTATCATCCGCAAACAGCAACTGATTTACCTCCCATTCATGGTCATTCTCGCCTACCAGTTTTAATCCTCGTCCAAGCACTCGAGCATTCACCTCTCTCACCACTCCATCAACATACAAGTTAAACAACCACGGCGACATCACACATCCCTGTCTCAGCCCCACTCTCACCGGAAACCAATCACTCACTTCATTTCCTATTCTAACACATGCTTTACTACCTTTGTATAAACTTTTCACTGCTTGCAACAACCTTCCACCAACTCCATATAACCTCATCACATCCCACATTGCTTCCCTATCAACTCTATCATATGCTTTCTCCAGATCCATAAACGCAACATACACCTCCTTACCTTTTGCTAAATATTTCTCGCATATCTGCCTAACTGTAAAAATCTGATTCATACAACCCCTACCTCTTCTAAAACCACCCTGTACTTCCAAGATTGCATTCTCTGTTTTATCCTTAATCCTATTAATCAGTACTCTACCATACACTTTTCCAACTACACTCAACAAACTAATACCTCTTGAATTACAACACTCATGCACATCTCCCTTACTCTTATATAGTGGTACAATACATGCACAAACCCAATCTACTGGTACCATTGACAACACAAAACACATATCAAACAATCTCACCAACCATTCAAGTACAGTCACACCCCCTTCCTTCAACATCTCAGCTTTCACACCGTCCATATATATACATATATATATACATATATATATATATATATATATATATATATATATATATATATATATATATATATATATATATATATATATATATATATATATATATATACATATATACATATATATATATATATATATATATATATATATATATATATATATATATATATATATATATATATATATATATATATATATATATATATATATAGTACTATACCTTTGACAGTTGAAAAAAATATCAGCACTTTACAGAGCATCGACAAATCGTACCTCAAACAACACCTCAACACTTGCACTAATATCTTCCCTTTCAGTTCCAATCGAAGACACGTTCGAGAAAGAGTTTCAATGGATGGCCCTCCGGGATTCGTTTTTGCTAACTTTTACATGGGTAGCATCGACGAACTTGCCATCACCCAACGAAGGATGGATATACCTACTGCATGTAAATAAAGTATTGCTATTGTATCGCACACGGAAGACTTTTAAAACTTACGTGATAAGAGCATTAACCAGATGCCCTCTTGGACATTCCCAAACCCCCGTTGAAGGGAGGTTTCAGACCAGGAAGATATCAAACTGGCGATTTTCAATGTCAGTCTAAAACGGAACAGATATAGTGATACTCAAGAGTATATGCTAATTCTTAACCGTTGCTCAAGCGGGACAATCACTCAAAGGGTATTTGATAAAATTGGACAAGATTTATACTCCCAACGATATAAAGACCCACCGCCATATATCAGGGCCTTCGTGTGCAATCAATATATGGAGAAGGCCCTTGGGCCTGTTATTCAAACACACGTCTACCTACCAGACGGACCATAAAGCTCATATCAATGTTTATTACGAAAACAGAACGGCATCGAAGGTGCTGTGGAAAAAAATATTTCAGTTCATAAAAGAATCCACTTCGGGAGACGAAGGTGGTCCAAAAGACAAGCCCCTATTGACAAAAGAAGCCCTGACTAATACATCAGTTATGCAATTATTTTTGTTGTATTGTTAAAAATTAGAAAATAAGGATGCATGTCGTGACATTAGAAATAGCTAACTAATACTTTTTATTTTTTTTTATTTTTTTTTTTTTTTTTAGAATGGAATTACGGAATGACATTGCATGGCAGAAAAATGGGTTTGCTATAACCTTTGGAAAGAGTCCTTTAAAAATCTGGGTGAAATTAGGTAGGTAGAAATTCAGATGCAATTAGAAGCATATAAGGCTGCAAAAAATACATGTACCATTGAAAAAAAAGACTATAATGAAGTCTATTATACATTTGATAGCTCATGAGATGGAGAGGCATCATTATTGAACTTTTGAGGCGGTTTCTTGTTGCTGAAAAGGATTACTTGCAATTAAAATCGTTTTCTGTACATAAACTTCTTTTTCTTTCCTTCTTTTTTCTTTTTCTTTTTTTTCTAACACCAGTAGTGAGATAAAAAATGTCCTATCCATTCCCTGACTCATAAATTCTTGTCAGTTTGAGACCTTTCCCTTATAGAACAACAGGGCATTTCATAGCGTTATAATAGAAAGCGTGCTAGCGTGCCATAGACAATGTCTGGATTTAATTTGCTCTCTTGTTATATATGTCTCGTTAGCATAACGGGGAGGGAGGAATAGTCAATTTCATTTCTATTACACTAGCACTCAGGCAGAAGGGATGGGACAAGAAAACAATTTCTCCAACACCAGAGAGGTTTCGGGCTGACCAATTTATACAAGTCGCAGCAGCTAACTCCAGACTCCCTCCCTTCCAGACATCGCTCGAAATGTTCTGGCTGCATTAACCTCATAGTCATCTCTTCCGTCTTTTGTGTTCCCCGTGTCTATTCAGCATGGTTATCATCCTTTCTATCAAATTGAAAAATCTTTTTCAACCTCATACAGACCTACCGACCCATGAAACATAAAATGGAAGGATTTGGGACACGAAGAAAAATCTTAGTAATAATGACTATATCATGTTGATAATATTTATCGAGTTGTGCAACTTAGCTGTTTTCTGCAGAAACTGTTTTTTTTAAAGTTTCTATTTTTTTTTTTTTTTTACTACAAGGTCAAGACTATAGTCAGTCGTCTGCATTTTGAAGGAACAATGGCACTGAAGAAAACCCCCTTTTACTTTGTAAAGGTCAAATAATAGAAATAAATCTGTATTACCCATTAAGCGTTAAAT
>NC_090740.1:99242177-99247177 GCF_036898095.1 Palaemon carinicauda | reverse complement strand
ATATATATATATATATATATATATATATATATATATATATAGATAGATATATATATATATATATATATATATATATATATATATATATATATATATATATATATATATACATATATATATATATATATATTCCCATAAAATATATATATATATATATATATATATATATATATATATATATATATATATATATATATATATATATATATATATATATATATATATATATATATATATATATATATATATATATTCCCATAAAATATATATATATATATATATATATATATATATATATATATATATATATATATATATATATATATACATATATATATATATATATATATATATATATATATATATATATATATATATATATATATATATATATATATATATATATTCCCATAAATAAATATATATATATATATATATATATATATATATATATATATATACATACACATAGGTACAGTATGAGAAAATATGCAGGTATTCACAGACACAGAAAGACCATGAGCTGACACGATTGGAAGAGAATTTTCATCACTATGCCGGCAGCTGTGGATTAGTGATGCACGGAGACTTCTGTCTAAGTGCTCACAGCAAACCTAGCTGGTATTGGTCTTCTGTCTAATTGTTCACAGCAAACCTAGCTGGTATTGGTTAGCGTGTGTGTGTGTATATATATATATATATATATATATATATATATATATATATATATATATATATATATATATATATACACACACATATATATATATATATAAATATATATATATATATATATATATATATATATATATATATATATATATATATATACATATATATATGTAAATATATATATATATATATATATATATATATATATATATATATATATATATATATATATATATATATATATATATATATATACATATATATACATATATATATATATATATATATATATATATATATATATATATATATATATATATATATATGAAATAGATCTAAGTTTAATATTTTGACTGAATCTTTAACTGTTTTCAACTATTTTTGTATTTCAGAGGGATTATCTTTTCATTTACAGAATGCAGCGTATGATTATATCATTTAAAAGTTTCGGAATTCTTATGTCTGATAATTATATGAGCATTTTATAAAATTTAACATTGTTTGTTTTGTGTTTTTAGTTTGTTTCATATTACTTTTTTCGTATTAAATTCTATTATATTTTCATTAAATCGCACCATTGACCCTGATAAATAATAATAAAAAAAAAACAATGTCAAATATAATATTGGCCAACTTCCATGAAAATAGGTCTGTGGGTATCGTTTCCTTATGGTTTCACATATTATACACTATTAGCATGTTGCCAAATGAATGGTGCTCAGAAGAGCCTTAGCGTATCGATGATTCTTCTTTGAAAATAATTTTTCGAAAACAGTTGTTGGAAAAAAAATCCTGTAAAATTACTAACTTAATTAGTAATTGCTCGAACAAACATTTTAAAAAAAATTCTTTATTGGTTTTCTTTTTATTTCAATCATTTTTATTCCAGAAAAAGTCAATCACATTTTTTTTTTGTAGTTTATACCAAATTTTTTAGAACTGTTAAAACAAGAACACCGACTTTGAATTTGTAAACATATTTTGTGCCGGTATTAGCAAGAGTAATTAAGGAAGAATTAAAATTTAGTATTGATTTTTTTTTTATTTGTGTCAGTGTTATATAAAAAGCATTTGAATTCGGCTCCAATGGAAGGTATATCACTGATTTTTAGTTTCAGTTAAACATTCGCATGTTTTTAGCCGTTGCTTTCGTTACTGCAGATAAGTCGTGGAAACTTTCAATAAAGTAATGGATATAAATGTATATCCAGCTGAAGCTTTGCAAATATTAAACTGCAATGAGAGTACGAGGAATTGAAATTGAAAAGTGGTCCTGTTTTGAATGGGTGAAAGAAGATTTGCCAAAGACAAATAATTGAAATATGATGGATTTCTTCAAAAACTTCCTGTTTGTTATCTAATAACTTAGAAAATCTTAGCAGCAATGAGAAGAGAATTGGCATAGAAAAGTTATGAAGTGGAACCGAGTGTAACACAGGGAAAAGGTATTATAAGAAGTTTGCAGAGTATTTGAAGTCAATTACAGATAAGTTTTTCAAGTATCGGAATGTGATTGATTATTTACGTAACATTTATAGTAATTTTTTTTTTTTTTTGAAACTTGTAGAGACTTTATATTGGAAAAAAATAAATTGAAAATAACAAAAATAGTGTCTCTTTTCAATGGAAAAAAATCACGTACATTTTATTGTTTCCTTTTTATACATACTCCAAGAATATTCTAATAACATTAACAAAGTATAGTGATTATAAAATGGATATATCTAAACAACTTTATAACTGTTTTTCGAAGAGTTTCTAATTCAAACATCTGTTGATTCGTACAATTACTTTAAAAAAAAAAAAAATTCTAACGAATTATAAGGAGAAATATAATTACAATTAGAACATAAAATAATTAAAATAAATTGAAAAAAAAAATGCATCACCTATAAAATACATAAAACTACTTTTAACAGATTCACCTTACATTAAGTTAACACATACGGTACAGCATTCTAGTTTGCTAAAAAAAACTCCTGTTATCATTTCAGAATCTCTTCTTATTTCCTTAATGAGACATTTAGTGTATTTAGTGGTATCTTTCAATACATAATAAAATTTATAAATATTTTTTTTCTTTTGTCTTTAGGGTCTTTTTAAAATAATGTATAACCTTGGATGCTTGCATTCTCATGTTTTTATATAGTTTATAAAAACAACATTGATATAAAATCGAGGACTGTCAGAATAATCTTCGCAAACCAATCACGTAATTCATTTACCAAGGGGAAGTAAGACCCTAGTCTGGTGATTTTCTCTCTCTCCCCGTCTATCAGAATCACTTTTCATCCACTTTTGTTTCAGGGAAAGATGAAAAAGGAAAATTATTTGCGGCTAATCTCTCGACTGTATATTCACACCAGAAGGCTTGTAACATTTCGTATTAACCCTGAATTCAATAACTTTTTTTTTTTTTAATAGCAGTCGATGAAACTAATAGAAATCAAAATTTAAAGTTTTCGGCATAAAATAGAGTAGTTTCCCCATTCCTATTAAATCAAATCACGAAACTGTTTCTAGTTTTCTATGTTAGGATTATCCAATATAGGGGCACCGATTCCTGTATACAGCAAACTTTGAAAAGTATCTTCTGGAAGAATTGTCAGTAGAATTAATATTGAGAAGACTCTTGGCATACCTCAATAACTTCCTAATCTTTAATTATCGTCTGGCCTTGAATCATCACAAAGATGACTTTTCAATCGATTATACTCTTCAGTTTCATTCGGGCGTTGTAATGGCTCAGAATCTTGAATTCATTGAAGCAATTTTCAAGATGTTTTAATGAGAGGTGTTTAAGCTCGTCTTCACTTGAAAGAAGTCTCTTGATAACACCATACTTAGCAGCAATAGCCTGCATTGTAATGAGACTAGAGGTATATTTTACGGCAATGACGGCGGTAGTATTTTTTGAGAAATGAGTTGTGTGGGACGTTTGACAAAATTGTATATAAAACTCAGTAATCCTCATGTGATGAGCAACTCTTCAAGTTTACAAAATGTTGAATTTAACATTTATTCTGAATTATTTTACTTCTTCCAACCATAATCTATTGGACAATTTTTGTAATGTAACAAAAATCCTATATTCTCTCTCTCTCTCTCTCTCTCTCTCTCTCTCTCTCTCTCTCTCTCTCTCTCTCTCTCTCTCTCTCTCTCTCTCTCTCTCTCTCTCTCTCTTACATAGAACTTCGTGTAAAGAAAAATCAAAAGGTGACCTTACTTCTGATTCACTACACCAAACAGAAAATGAAAACGCCAGATAAAGGGACAAGAACAAGAATTATATGCTATAAATAAATTACAATGAGATTTTTATAAAATATATTTTAAGGAAGACAACAATTATATTAATGCAATTTTTATATAATGCACCAATGACGATAAGATAAAATTCGTCGTATATCTTTTCGTTTCATGATATCTTACGCAACTATTTAATGATTCTGGTTGGACAACTGCTGAGAGTTTCTGCAATGAGGAAATATCTCAATAACTATTAAAGAATTCTATAGAAAAAGGATAGCAAAACCTTGATGAAATACATATAGCCAAGTGAAGAAACGTTACAGAAACTGGTAACGTTTGGGTAAAAGTTTCAAATATTGTAAGTAATATTTATTGTATGGGAATTATTTTATGTAAAATCTTTATTCTAAAAATTACATAAAAATATAATCACAAATTCCATGTCGAAATTAATAAATTAAAGAACATTGTCAAAGACAGAAAGTATACACAGCATGATTTAAAAAAAAAATAATGGAGTAAGGTTAACCTTGCCAAAAAAAAAAAAGATGGAATAAAACCTTCATGTTCGAAAAATTATATTAATGTTCAATTATACCATAGATTATTTACCAATAATGAGGTTAGGCTATTTTAAAAGCTATAAAACAAACTTGAAATATAACAAATTGCGGTCTCGATGCTCCTGCATATTCTCTGAAATTAAATCGTTTATTTTGTATTTTTATTTTTTTATCTATTATTATTATTATTATTATTATTATTATTATTATTATTATTATTATTATTATTATTATTATTATTATTTTTTTTTTTTTCTATCATTATTATTATTTTTATCATCATTATTTTTATTTATTATTATTATTATTATTATTATTATTATTATTATTATTATTATTATTATTATTATTATTATTTTCTTTCATTGGATAAGCTATAATCCTAAGATGGAAAAGGTAGATAATATAAGCATAAGGAAAATATAATAAAGGGATTATAAGCCATAAATATCATATAAATTACATTTGTATTATCTCAAATTGGAAGATCGTTCTTAATATTATGAGTCATCT
>NC_090740.1:99232177-99234677 GCF_036898095.1 Palaemon carinicauda | reverse complement strand
GTTGAAGTTGTACTGACCAGATTTTAATTTCAAGACATGATGTACAGCAACGCGTAGAATATAGAAATACCTTTTTGATGACATTTGTGGACTATGAAAAAGTCTTTGATAGTGTACTCCAAGGGAATTTGTTTTCACTCGTGTTGTTTATTCTCCTCGTGGATTCTGTAATGCGTAGAACAGCTGGAGATGGTAGAGAAGGATTGAACTGGATTGGTAATAGGAAGTTAGCGAATCTATAGTAAGCTTAAGACGGTGTCCTTTTTAACAGAATACCACATGACTTGCAAAGCTTTCTTAACTGATTACATGAAATATTACATGATGATAAATTCAAGATAAATAGAAGAAAGAGAGATGATGAGAATGGAATAAGCAATGGAAGAGGAAATATTATTGGAAGGAGAAAGGATTAATGAGGTAGAATTATTCAGTTATTTAGGAGATATGATCTCCAGTGCAGGGACGTTGGAATTGGAGTTCAGTGAAAGACTGAAGAAAAAAAGAAATTAAACAACTGCTAGTTTAATGGAAATTCAAAGATCAAACTGTTTAAAATATAAATAACATGCAGGTTGTATATCAATTTGGTAAGATATGTATTAATATATAAACATGAGTCATTGCATAACAATAAATCAGTCTTCAATAGATTTAGTAGATTTGAGAACAAAGCTCTGAAAAGAATATCGAGAGTTGAATGGCAGGAAAGGATTAGAAATGAAACTATAATAGTGAATACTCGAGTGCCATATGTGGAAGCGGTCATGGTGAGGGATAGATATAGCTGACAACTATAAATCTTCAAGTGGGAGATGATGAGTTGACAGTTTCTGATTTAAAAGCTCAACATAGAGAGGACTATCGAAATCTAACAGAGGCCCTTTGCGTCAATAGGCGTTAGAGGAAATTTCAATGATAGAAATTTTGTATTGAATTTAAAGATGACTCATAATATTAAGTACGATCTTCCAATTTGAGATAATACAAATAGAATTTATATGATATTTATGGCTTATAATCCCTTTATTATATTTTCTTTATGCTTATATTATCTACCTTTTCCATCTTAGGATTATAGCTTATCCAATGAAAGAAAATAATAATAATAATAATAATAATAATAATAATAATAATAATAATAATAATAATAATAATAATAATAATAATGATGATAAAAATAATAATAATGATAGAAAAAATAATAATAATAATAATAATAATAATAATAATAATAATAATAATAATAATAATAATAATAATAATAATAATAGATAAAAAAAATAAAAATACAAAATAAACGATTTAATTTCAGAGAATATGCAGGAGCATCGAGACCGCAATTTGTTATATTTCAAGTTTGTTTTATAGCTTTTAAAATAGCCTAACCTCATTATTGGTAAATAATCTATGGTGTAATTGAACATTAATATAATTTTTCGAACATGAAGGTTTTATTCCATCTTTTTTTTTTTTTTTTGGCAAGGTTAACCTTACTCCATTATTTTTTTAAAATCATGCTGTGTATACTTTCTGTCTTTGACAATGTTCTTTAATTTATTAATTTCGACATGGAATTTGTGATTATATTTTTATGTAATTTTTAGAATAAAGATTTTACATAAAATAATTCCCATACAATAAATATTACTTACAATATTTGAAACTTTTACCCAAACGTTACCAGTTTCTGTAACGTTTCTTCACTTGGCTATATGTATTTCATCAAGGTTTTGCTATCCTTTTTCTATAGAATTCTTTAATAGTTATTGAGATATTTCCTCATTGCAGAAACTCTCAGCAGTTGTCCAACCAGAATCATTAAATAGTTGCGTAAGATATCATGAAACGAAAAGATATACGACGAATTTTATCTTATCGTCATTGGTGCATTATATAAAAATTGCATTAATATAATTGTTGTCTTCCTTAAAATATATTTTATAAAAATCTCATTGTAATTTATTTATAGCATATAATTCTTGTTCTTGTCCCTTTATCTGGCGTTTTCATTTTCTGTTTGGTGTAGTGAATCAGAAGTAAGGTCACCTTTTGATTTTTCTTTACACGAAGTTCTATGTAGAGAGAGAGAGAGAGAGAGAGAGAGAGAGAGAGAGAGAGAGAGAGAGAGAGAGAGAGAGAGAGAGAGAGAGAGAGAGAGAGAATATAGGATTTTTGTTACATTACAAAAATTGTCCAATAGATTATGGTTGGAAGAAGTAAAATAATTCAGAATAAATGTTAAATTCAACATTTTGTAAACTTGAAGAGTTGCTCATCACATGAGGATTACTGAGTTTTATATACAATTTTGTCAAACGTCCCACACAACTCATTTCTCAAAAAATACTACCGCCGTCATTGCCGTAAAATATACCTCTAGTCTCATTACAATGCAGGCTATTGCTGCTAAGTATGGTGTTATCAAGAGACTTCTTTCAAGTGAAGACGAGCTTAAACACCTCTCATTAAAACATCTTGAAAATTGCTTCAATGAATT
>NC_090740.1:99214677-99227177 GCF_036898095.1 Palaemon carinicauda | reverse complement strand
AGAGAGAGAGAGAGAGAGAGAGAGAGAAATATAAGCTTAACAGACATAGTTAGTAATACATATTTGGCCATTATATCTTTATTAATCCGATGATTATGAACCGTATTTCTCATATATACACCCACATATACACAAACTCACACATGCATACACGCACACACACTTATATATATACATATTATATATATATGTATATATATATATATATATATATATATATATATATATATATATATATATATATATATATATATATGTGTGTGTGTGTGTGTGTGTGTGTGTGTGTGTGAGTGTGTGTGTATGTGTTCGAATGTATGTATCTATACATCCATAGTCATATCTATCTCTCAAACTCTGTGGTTGTGTGTATTTATATCCATTAATATGCATCTGTTAGCGGCAAAGTTTATAATTTCTATTTCTATAGAATACATAATAAATATATAAAATGACATAAATCTGCAGGTGTAGTATATAGCAGTACGAATTTATCACATTTCCTACGTATTCTATAAACCACCAACTACAATTTTTGTAAAGCTTAAATCCAGGCAGAAAGGAAAAGAAAGCTAATTGAATTGTGTCTGCTGATCTATTATTCTGCTTAGAGGGTAAAAGACCATTTACTTCATTTAACGCTTAATGGGTAATACAGATTTATTTCTATTATTTGACCTTTACAAAGTAAAAGGGGGTTTTCTTCAGTGCCATTGTTCCTTCAAAATGCAGACGACTGACTATAGTCTTGACCTTGTAGTAAAAAAAAAAAAAATAGAAACTTTAAAAAAAACAGTTTCTGCAGAAAACAGCTAAGTTGCACAACTCGATAAATATTATCAACATGATAGAGTCATTATTACTAAGATTTTTCTTCGTGTCCCAAATCCTTCCATTTTATGTTTCATGGGTCGGTAGGTCTGTATGAGGTTGAAAAATTTTTTTCAATTTGATAGAAAGGATGATAACCATGCTGAATGGACACGGGGAACACAAAAGACGGAAGGGATGACTATGAGGTGAATGCAGCCAGAACATTTCGAGCGATGTCTGGAAGGGAGGGAGTCTGGAGTTAGCTGCTGCGACTTGTATAAATTGGTCAGCCCGAAACCTCTCTGGTGTTGGAGAAATTGTTTTCTTGTCCCATCCCTTCTGCCTGAGTGCTAGTGTAATAGAAATGAAATTGACTATTCCTCCCTCCCCGTTATGCTAACGAGACATATAACAAGAGAGCAAATTAAATCCAGACATTGTCTATGGCACGCTAGCACGCTTTCTATTATAACGCTATGAAATGCCCTGTTGTTCTATAAGGGAAAGGTCTCAAACTGACAAGAATTTATGAGTCAGGGAATGGATAGGACATTTTTTATCTCACTACTGGTGTTAGAAAAAAAAGAAAAAGAAAAAAGAAGGAAAGAAAAAGAAGTTTATGTACAGAAAACGATTTTAATTGCAAGTAATCCTTTTCAGCAACAAGAAACCGCCTCAAAAGTTCAATAATGATGCCTCTCCATCTCATGAGCTATCAAATGTATAATAGACTTCATTATAGTCTTTTTTTTCAATGGTACATGTATTTTTTGCAGCCTTATATGCTTCTAATTGCATCTGAATTTCTACCTACCTAATTTCACCCAGATTTTTAAAGGACTCTTTCCAAAGGTTATAGCAAACCCATTTTTCTGCCATGCAATGTCATTCCGTAATTCCATTCTAAAAAAAAAAAAATAAAAAAAAAAAAAAAAAAAAGTATTAGTTAGCTATTTCTAATGTCACGACATGCATCCTTATTTTCTAATTTTTAACAATACAACAAAAATAATTGCATAACTGATGTATTAGTCAGGGCTTCTTTTGTCAATAGGGGCTTGTCTTTTGGACCACCTTCGTCTCCCGAAGTGGATTCTTTTATGAACTGAAATATTTTTTTCCACAGCACCTTCGATGCCGTTCTGTTTTCGTAATAAACATTGATATGAGCTTTATGGTCCGTCTGGTAGGTAGACGTGTGTTTGAATAACAGGCCCAAGGGCCTTCTCCATATATTGATTGCACACGAAGGCCCTGATATATGGCGGTGGGTCTTTATATCGTTGGGAGTATAAATCTTGTCCAATTTTATCAAATACCCTTTGAGTGATTGTCCCGCTTGAGCAACGGTTAAGAATTAGCATATACTCTTGAGTATCACTATATCTGTTCCGTTTTAGACTGACATTGAAAATCGCCAGTTTGATATCTTCCTGGTCTGAAACCTCCCTTCAAAGGGGGTTTGGGAATGTCCAAGAGGGCATCTGGTTAATGCTCTTATCACGTAAGTTTTAAAAGTCTTCCGTGTGCGATACAATAGCAATACTTTATTTACATGCAGTAGGTATATCCATCCTTCGTTGGGTGATGGCAAGTTCGTCGATGCTACCCATGTAAAAGTTAGCAAAAACGAATCCCGGAGGGCCATCCATTGAAACTCTTTCTCGAACGTGTCTTCGATTGGAACTGAAAGGGAAGATATTAGTGCAAGTGTTGAGGTGTTGTTTGAGGTACGATTTGTCGATGCTCTGTAAAGTGCTGATATTTTTTTCAAACTGTCAAAGGTATAGTACTATATATATATATATATATATATATATATATATATATATATATATATATATATATATATATATATATATATATATATATATATATATATACATATATATATGTATATATATATATATATATATATATATATATATATATATATATATATATATATATATATATATATATAAACTCATTATTCAATGGAGACTTCAACTGCTTGGAAGCGGATCTTTGGCGACATATCATATGACAGTAGAAATTTATCTGGTGATTTGGCATAATTTCTCACCAGCTTTATTTTTTTTTGCACTTCATATATATATATATATATATATATATATATATATATATATATATATATATATATATATATATATATGATTTTATTCATCTTGCACCAGATAAAAAGGTTGGTTTCCATGCTCACTTGTTCAATAGTTAATTGATTTTCACTTTTACTCCTCGGTATGAACGAGAACGCCATATCTAATTGGCGGCTTGGATATAATTTTTAGGAGAGATGAATTATACTAAAATAAAGAGATCATCGTTTGGTAAATGATGAAAATTTCCCAAAACATATTGGTCACCTAGAATTTCTTAACCTTCTGTTTTAAATCTGCGTGGAACAGTGTAATTAATTTGGGACGATTAATCAAGACGGTGCGTGTGTAGTCACTGTAGGTTACTACACACTAAGCGATAGGCCATTAAAGTGTCCTTACGAACTGTTCCATTGTCGTCAGTGGACTATAGCATAATACGGACACTTGTGCCAAGCGTTTTTTACGCTAGTGTAAATTAACAGTATACAGACTATATAATTATTACTAATAATTCAATTGAAGTGGCAAATCTGTTACCTAGTAGACGAAACAATATCTTCTGTTGACTGTTTTTCTTTATGCTTTGATGCATAACATCCACGTTTTATAAAATTTTATAAATGTTGATCTGATATGTACGTTTATTAAATTTAAATAAACTAGTTCAGAGTGAACCCTGTGTCTCATTCGCCCACACTGATTTTATTTGAAATGTACTGAGCATTAAGATTAAAATATGGATATTTTTATCACGGTTTGTCTTTTAGGACTGTTCCCTGATTCAAGCAAAAGTCCACACAATCTAAACCTTGCTTGGAAGTGTTGACGTGATTCCCTAACGGGTTGGTGGCAAAGGGGCAAAATTTGTTCCTCTGCGGATACAACCATTATCCAATAGTTTATAAAAGTAGTCACATTGGGGAAGGTATCACAAATTCATACTGACATTGGTGTCTCTTATACAGACTTTGCTTTATATTATATAGGGCGAGACCACTATATAGGCTTGTCATTTGGTCATCCATAAATTTTTATATACTCCTCTAGAGAGAGCCAATATTTCACTAACTCTGGCCCCCAAAGCAAATACAAGCAGAAATACTGAAGCCTCATAATGTCTTCTGGTTTCCTCCAAAAGTCTGAAGTGACTTTTAACACCGAATCTTTTTCTCATCGTTAAGGAGAGAAACTCATGAGATATAGGTTCCGTGTTTTCAGTGATGAAGCAAAGACAGTCGACTTCTGTACTCGCTGAGGCAGGGATGGATCCGGTAGCTGTACGATTTTAGTCGTAGTTCCAATGCCAGAGGGAACCACACGCTATTTGGCCACTTGTGGGCCACTATTGCAGCTTTCCCTTTGAAGGATCTCAGTTTATCGAAGACCTTCAAAAGGAGGTTGTGCAGAGGGAATAGATAAATACTGGGCCATCTGTTCCAGTCCAGGGACATAGCGTCCACTGCCTCCGCTAGCGGATCCTCGTATGGGGACACATAACGATCTATTTTCTTGTTGTGTTTCGTCGCAAAGAGGTCTATCTGCAGCTCTGGGACTTGACTCAAGATGAAGGAGAACGATCCAGCGTCAAGGGACTATTCTGATTCTATAGGTGTAAAATTGGATAGATCGTCCGCTGTAACACTGTGAAACCCATGAATGTGAACTGCTGACAGGTGCCATTTCTTCCTTTCCGCTAAGCGGAAGATGGCCAACATCACTTGGTTGACTTGAGGTGACCTCAACTCATGTCGATTCAGGCATATCACTAACACCTCGCTGTCTAAAACCAGTCTTATGTAGGTCGAGTGGCGAGGAGAAACTTTCTTTAGTGTCAGAAGCACTGCCATGGATTCTAGAAAGTTGATGTGAAATGACTTGAAAAGATTAGACCAAACTCCTTGGACTCTCATTTGATGAGAGTGTCCTCCCCAGCATTCCTTCGAAGAGTGTGTGTGGATAGTTACTGATGGGGGAGGAGGTTGAAGAAGTATTGATTTCTTCAATTGCTTGACATTGGACCACGGCTTGAGAAGCGTTCGTAGTCGAGTCGGCAGCGATCTTATTAGATCTCTTCGCGTGTTTGATGAGTATTTTTTCCTGACTCCTGTCGCATCCTTAAGCTGTGATCTTAGCACTTGATCTGTTATCGAAGCAAACTGTAGAGAGCCCAGCACTCTCTCCTGTTCGCGTCTTGATATCCGTTTGGGTTTCAATAGTCCCTTGACAGATTCTGCGGTTTCTTTCCTTTTCTTACCAGGAATGGAAAGTCGATGTGACTCCAAATTCCAGTGGATTCCTAACCACTGAATTTTTTGAGCTGGAGAAAGTCAAGACTTTTTTATGTTGATCTTGAATCCCAGATGTTCCTGGAACTGGATCACTATCTTAGAAGCTTGCTTGCAGTCTGTCCTGGATGCTGCCTACACCAGCCAGTCGTCCAAGTAGGCTAATACTTGGACCCCCTTTAGGTGTAATTGATGGACGGCTGCATTTGCGAGCTTCGTGAAAATCCTTGGGGCTATGTTTAGCCCAAAAGGCATGGCACTGAAGGCGTAAAGTTTTCTATGTAACTTGAAGCCTAGGTAGGAGGAGAGGTGACGATTAATTGGAACGTGCCGATAAGCGTCAGACAAATCTATAGAGACAGTATATGCCCTTCTGGGCACTAGGGTCCTTATGTGTTGAAGCGTGAGCATCCCGAACTTGTAGTGCACTATGAACTTGTTGAGTGGCGACAAGTCTAAAATGACTGAGTTTTTCTAAGTCCTTCTTTGGAACACAAAACAGCCTTCCTTGGAATTTTATGGACTAAACTTTCCAGATTACTCTTTTGTCTAAGAGTTCTCGGACATATTCTTCCAGAACGGGGGATGAGTGTTGGAAGAGTTGAGGAAATTGAGGTGGAGGACTGTTCCAGCTCCAACCTAGTCCATTTCTAATCAAGCTGTGAGCCCAGGGATCGAAAGTCCAGCGATCCCTAAATAGCTGTAGTCTCCCTCCTACTTGAAGTATCTTACTTCTGCTGCTGTGGACCTGAGGCCTTGCCTCCTTGACCGCGTCCTACCCTGTATCCCTTCCTCATGAAGGGCGTCTAGAAAAACCTCTGGCTGTTCCTTTAGCTCTTGAACGAAAGGAAGAAGTCTGCCTTTCGAAGGCTGGGTTAAAAACTGGTGACTGTGTCGCCACTTGTTGAGGTACCAGCTGGTACGTGGTTGGAGGTTGTGCCACTATCTGAGGCACCACGGTAAAAGGAAGATGTTGTTCATTTTGCTGTCGGTAGGGTTTAGCCGGCCGAGAGGATGGCTCAAGCTTTTTCGTTTTCCTCTTGAGTTGGGGACCCTTATCCGGAGAAGACTTTCTCTTAAGATCCAAGCCCCACTTTTTGAGAAGGTTCCTATTTTCTGTGGCGGCCTTGTCTACTACTTTTTTAACCACTTCATGGGGAAAGAGGTCTTTACCCCAAATACGAGAGGAGATCAGTTTCCTCAGATCATGCCTCACTGCAGCCGAGGCGAACACAAACTCTCTTCAGGCTCTCCTAGCTTTTATAAAACTATAGAGATCCTTCATAACTGTGGCCACATGAGTTTTAGCCACAACCATGAACATGTCCTGGTTCTTGGGGTAACTTGCCATCATTTCTAGTGCCGTTTGCAACGACATCGATGCCGCAAGTCTTTCCTCTGTCTCTTGCTCTCTACGCAAGAGAACCTCCGACAGTTTTGGAAGTGCCTCACCGAACTGGCGTTCAGCAATATCAGCTTCCAGCTTCCCAACTGAGAAAGTAAATTGTAAGTCCTTACAGTGTTCTTGGTCCAAGGGCAAGGTCAGAGATAACAGCTTGCACTCCTCCAAGGAGGGGCATGGTTTCCCTGTCTCCACCTCCTTTAAGGCTGCCTTATATTCCTTTTCCAAGAAGGGAAAGGCTCTGGTAGGAGAGGCCACAAAGGAGGGAAGCTTCTTACTCAAGGCAGGCACCTTTGAGTTAGAGAAGCCCCTCTCTTTCATCGAGCTCGCTAATAATGTCTCAGCTTTACTATGGTAAAAAACTATGACCTCCTTCTGCTCCGTCTCCTCCTTTAAGGCTGGCTCCTTCCTAAGACGGACATAGCAGTCCAGATAAGAATCTTTGTTGGGCCAAAGTTCCACCTCTTCCAGTGGAATTGCTCCCAACTTTTCTCAGATCACGATATTCCCGGTTGTCATTGGCATGTGTTCAGCATACTTCCAAGGATTGGTATCCGAGCACAAAGGAAGATCCTTCACACTGAGCCGCTTCTGGGGCCCACTTGATGCTACAAATCTACGTATCTATAGTTTCATTGCAGCTCCTTCTCCTCATTCTTCCTTTGAATTTGTTGGATCATCTCAACAATGGAAGAAAGAGTCCTTCCCAGTTCATCTGGGATAGCAGACGATGTAGAAGGAACAGGTTCTGGGTCCGGAACCGATGTAGCCGACGCTGTGTCGATTTCTTGCTCTTCTACTTGAGGAGCCTGGAACAGATCCTCCCCCTGACCTTCTCCTAGAAGGTCCTTCTCAGTAGACTCCGACACCTCCTATCGTCCAGTTGGATGTCTTGAACGGCTGCCGAGACTTCAGAATCTACCGAATTCTGGGCAGTCGGTATCTCCACCTGAGGCTGGGGGAATATTGCATCAGGCAATGCTTTAGGGAAAAGGTACGCCCTCATCTTCTCATTAGGTAGGTAGGGGCCTGAGGTGTTTTTCCGAAAACCCCTCACCCAGGATCGTAACGTTTCCCTTGCAGCATCCCTTAATTCCGTCGACACAGTGTCATCAAAAGCCTCGGTAATCAGGTTAGAACAAACTGTACAAACCTGACGGTCCCAATAGCGGAGATCTCCTCTGGAGGCTGCACATGCTGCCTGCCTTCTACAATATTGATGCCCACAGAAGTTCTTACTGCGGACATTACAGAACACACTCTCGCACTTTGGACGGTCCTCCTGTAAAGAGAAGAAAAATCCATGATTATCAAATGAAGATATTAAAAATAAGGTTAATTCTATTCTAGATGTAGTTCGCACCTTGAGATAAAGTTTTAATATACGGGATAGAAAAAATACAGAAAGAACTTATTTTCTATATATAGTACGGTCTCAACAAAAGGCTGTACAAGATAACATCAAGTATGATGAAGATTTTTATTGTTATCACAAGCTATGTACAGTAGTTTCTGCCAATGCAGTGTGTACTACACTACAAATATAGCAACTACTGTACATTGCATGCTGTTGTTCCGGCTAGCACGTTCTGATACGTGCCGGCGTGCGCCTGCACTTGCCGGCCGGTATCTACCCCTGTATAGTTCAAAGATATACTATCTCTAACTAATACGCGTTAGCCCACTGATTCGCGACTGTGTGCCGGCCGGCAATCATTGCCATCCGACGGCTGAAAACACTAATACCCGGTTGCCGCCCGCTAATCGTAGTGGCTAGCAGATTCGGGCTGTGTTTCCACTGCCGGCAGGCAAAGGTAATAAACCCCAGGCCCACCAACAGTAGCCAAGAACCAGAAAACCTTCACCTGCCCGTCTGTCGGCTGTTAAGCCGGCAGCCGGGTTAGGGGTGCAACACAATAGTCAGAGAAACAGTATGGATGTAAGGTTATAAGGCGGCATTGCCATACGACCTTCCATCCAGAAAGTGTGAACTTATGGAAGGGGAGAATGTAGCATTCAGCCTTCCAAAGAATCCATAGCCTGGCGGGCTCTACCAGCAGACATGGAAGGGAGACCAACGGAGGTTTGGGGTTCACTCTGCAAAGAACAAAGGATCTCTGCCACCCGACACGTAACGCCATCCGGCAGAGAGCAGAGCCGGTCCTACATCCTAACCTATATTACGTACAGAAGTAGGACTGCGGCCTAGAGAAAATAAGATAAAGAGAGGTGGGGAAGGGATAAGGGTCCTATAGATTTCGTTCTAGCAAGAGACAGACTCAGCAGTTAGGGAAGCTCATCCTAACCTAGAGTTGTCTATTAGGGAGGAAGACTGGCAATAATTGCTATCCTCCTCCCAACCAGAACAAAATTAGGTGAAGTTATTTCGCCGGGCAATAGAGAAAACTCATTCTCCAGCCCGAGAAAAACAGCACAGGACAGTCTGCTAGGCCACTAGAGGAAGGAATCACCTCTTACAGAATCCTTCCAAAATGGACTAGGGAAGCAAAGCTTCCTGTGTCCGCCACTAACCTAGCAAAGGAGACTCATTCTCTATTCGAGGAAGAAGCAGACCACAGACTCGAAAACTCCGATATTCTGCCCTAACCTAAAAAACCAGTCACCCTGGTTATCAGGTCAGGACAGACATATCCTAGAATAGTTATACCTAAATTATTTTACAGATAGAACCACAAGGATTAAGCCGAAGGCTTACAGAGAGAGAGAGGGATTGAACTTAGCCTCCGGAGAAAAGAACAATCGGGGATGTGCAAAAGTATACTACTGTACCTAGAATACTAGACTAGGTAAGATGAGAGTCCATTACCTAATTCACCGACAATTTCTCGTATACAGTCTTGGAAAAAACATTCAACAATATCTTACATGTATAAAATATATGTATAAGAATGTTCAATTTGATGTACGATATGTTTTCCCTGTTATGTGTATCTCTTTGCACGGGGTTCAGGAAAAGACACAAGTCAGTTCCCGCTCATCCCTTGATCTGTAATCAACTCTTGTACATTGAAGGAATCAACTGTTCCCGAGTATGTCTTAACCTGCTTACATGGCGCAGTGAATCTCGTTCCAAAGCTGGACCTACAAGATGCTGAGACGAGGCCATTACAACACACCCAGGGGCACAGCAAGACGTTCTCCCAGGGGCACTGCAAGCAGGAATGCAACACTGGCACGCCGGCGCCACGAGAGACAGGACTTGTTACAGGCTTTGGTTGTCCTCATAGCACAAGGAAGACCAAATGGTTCAGCCTCGGCAGGTGTTAGGGCGATGTGCCCTGAGAAGTGTAGCTATGAGATGACACAAAGCAGTTTTCGAGAATGGTGTCGCTCTATGAGTGATTAGCTGGCCTTAGGAAACGTCTCAGGAGAGAATGCACTTATCAGTATCCGGTTAAACTGCGAGGAGAAGTTAAGGATGTCTATAGACGCAACGCACTCAGAGGTTCAGTGGAACTCATTAACGGCCTCTGAGGCATTTGACAGACGGGAGGAGATCACAATAAAGTCTGTGAATAAGGCAGCGGCATGGGACAAGTTTTTCTCAGCCCAACAAGGTGATCAAGAAACCGCGAAATCTTTTGTGCATGGGTGCCAACAATTGGCCTTAGATTGTGGGTTTAAGTGTCCCCATTGTCGAGCTGATCTGAATGGTTTTGTGTTAGTTCAGCAGATAACAAGTGGTTTAAGCAATGTGGGACTTAAGCTAGAGATCCTACAGGATCATGAGGTTTTCAATACTGTGCAGAAATTGTTACGCAAAAGTGAAATTTATGAATCCTCAGAAAAGGATAGTATTAGCGCTCGTGGAAAGGCAAACGTAGCTAGTTTGGTAAAAGGGGATGAGATAGGCTTAGGCCTAGTTGAAAGTGGGTTAGAAGGTGAAAGTAAAATTATTGCTAGCTATAGGTCTAATAATAGTGACAAGGGACACGGCCGTGGCCGTAGTAGCTCGAAACCTACTGGTAGCACTAAGTCAGATACCAGGTGTAAAAAGTGTGGTGGTCATTCTCATTGGCAGGGAAAATGTCCTGCTGATAATGTTAACTGTTTTCAGTGTGGTATTGTGGGGCACTTAGCTAAATTCTGTTGTCAAGGGGGGCAACAGCCTGCCAAAACGGCGCCTATTGTGGACGCGTCTGTTACGTCATGCACTGTTGCCTATCCACCTGCGGACAATCGCCAGGTAGGCCTATGTACGGCAGTGGGGAAACTGCCGACGGTGAAAATAAAGGTTAAGCATGTGTTCTTATGTGAGTGTGTCGTTGTTGAGGCTATTCTAGACACAGAGGCAGAAGTGTGTATAGTAGGGGTAGATTTGTTACCAAAATTGGGTTTGAAGGTACCTAATCTCTCTCGGTGTAATGTCATTGTAAATCACGCAGGGGAGAAGTAATTGAGAATATATGGGTCTGGTGATATGCTTATAGAATTGGGTGATAAATCAGTGAGCACTAGTGTTATCGTTGTGCAGGGTGCTTGCCGTTTTTATATGTCTTTAGGAGTGTGTAAATCACTAGGTCTATTGCATACAAAGTTTCCCAATCATACTGTCGCTACCGTGAATGACGTCACTCGGAAACCCTCTGCGTCGACTAACCCCCGCCAAACGCCTGAAGAAAACTTTCGCACACGGGTAGGGAGTGGTGGTCGTGAGCGCGAGATGCCATACGCTGACACGGAAGAGAATGTCCCTAGGCTGAGGGACTGGCTACTGCAACATTTTGCGAAGACTACGTTCAACGTTTCAAGAAACCCTCTGCCGATGATGAAAGGGGCCCCTCACCACATTCACCTGAGGGAAGGTGCCATCCCCTATGCGTGTCATACACCTATACCAGTTCCTGAGCATTGGGAGGCCGATGTTAAGGCTCAGCTCGACGAAGATGTCAGATTAGGAGTAATTAGGGAGGTCCCTGCTGGTACAGCTACAGAGTGGTGTGCGAGGATGGTAGTAGTAGCAAAGAAAAATTGTAAACCACGGAGGACCGTGGACTATCAAGAGCTTAATAAGAATTGCAAACGAGAAACGCATCACACATATGCACCTTTTGACATGGTCCCGGGTGTGCCACTTCGTACATATAGGACTGTAGTTGATGCCTATGCCGGATTCCACCTGGTGCCATTAGATGAGAAGAGCAGACAGTTGACAACGTTTATTACACCATGGGGGAGATACCAGTTTTGTCGAACACCTATGGGTCATTGCGCGGCCCCCGATGCATACACGAAAAGGTTCGATGACGTCATTATTGATGTACACAGAAAGTAAAAGTGCATAGGTTACGTGTTATTATATGACGACAGTGTTGAGGGAGCCTTTTGGCATACTTGTGATTTTTTGCAATTATGTGGAGATAATGGTATTACGCTGAATCCGGATAAATTCCGATTTTGTCAAAGACAGGGAGAGTTTGTGGGGTACAAACTTGATTGGGATAATTATAGGCCTTCTAATGAGCGTATGAGTGCCATTAAGAACTTCCCCATGCCTGCAAGCCCAACTATCACGGATATAAGATCTTGGTTTGGACTTGTGAACCAAATTGCACCTTTCATGGCTGTAGCACCAGTAATGGAACCATTCATGGATATTCTCAAGAAATTCCCCCATCGAAAAGTTTATTGGGACCAACGCCTTCAAAACAGTTTTGTTGCAGCCCGGGACAGCATTTGCAAGATGTTGGGCGACGGACTGACATATTATGATAAGACAAGGCGCACTGCTCTAGTTACCGATTGGTGCAGAGAAGGAATGGGATTTGTTATATTGCAACAATATTGCAATTCCGAGGATCTCAATGCCCCTTTTTGTTGTAAGGGGGGATGGAAACTGGCATTATGTGGCAGCAGGCACCTGACGGAGGTGGAGGCCGG
>NC_090740.1:99175423-99182923 GCF_036898095.1 Palaemon carinicauda | reverse complement strand
CCTCGCCATGACTATGGGTAATGTCAAAAGCAAGCGACCGCCGACACCCGGTTAAAATTTTTATATCAATTCTTTAAACCGCTCAATCGGGTAAACGTTTTGTTGTCAAGTTATGTTCGGATATAGACAGACGTTTCCCTGGTCAAAAGTTCCAACCGATTTATCGGTTGGGTAAAATATCACTCTTTTTTTACGCAAGCGTATTGATTAACTAGTTTAGAACTAAATGAGACAATGACTCTATATCGAACACATGAAAGTTGACGTCATTTATGCTATTTTTTTGCATATTTCTGACGTCATATTTCACTAACCTTATAAGATAGGGACTTGAAACTTTTAAGATCGTCTAGTTAAATTGAATAGAACTAAATCCTAGAGTTTCAAGCTTATACTATGTCCGGAAAGCACTTTTCTGAAAACCCGGTATTTCTGGTTTACGTAATCGTATATAACAGCACTGGCAGCATTGTTGCTTGTTTTACAATCTCAACATGCAAAATTTTAGTTTTTGAGCTAGAAACTTGAAATATTCATGTTCACCTAGGCACCACTAGAGGACAATAATAGCCAAATTTCGTGCCCCAATTCTATCGGGAAGATGGTTTTTGACCCTGCTATTTCCTCTCTTATCTTATCATGTTAAACACTATGTACACTCATTATTAAGGCGATAACACTACATACAATAAACCTAGGATCCTTTACGTTATAAATGGCTTTATCTAACCCTATTATTTTTATTTTAAGAGTGTTGGGACAAAAAAAAAAGGTGTTTTTTCTCCCCGGTCGCGCTTTGCTTAAAGATGTCAATTTGGTACCTTTTGAAACTTTAGTACGTGACTACAGCATTCGTGACCACCGCAAAACATTCCCACGTAGCCTAATACACAATTTAAAACATAATCTACAAAACCTGAGGTCGAACAGCTATCTAGCTCATTCAGAAGCTAAGATTATAGAATGAAACTTTGCTAAAAAGCGTCTATCCATGACTCTATATCGAACACATGAAAGTTGACGTAATTTTTGCTATTTTTTTGCATATTTCTGACGTCATATTTCACGAACCTTATAAGATAGGGACTTGAAACTTTTAGGATCGTCTAGTTAAATTGAATAGAACTAAATCCTAGAGTTTCAAGCTTATACTATGTCCGGAAAGCACTTTTCTGAAAACCCGGTATGTCTGGTTTACGTAATCGTATATAACAGCACTGGCAGCATTTTTGCTTGTTTTACAATCTCAACATGCAAAATTTTTTTTTCTTCCCGGTCGCGCTTGCCAGCGCTGTGATATATATATATATATATATATATATATATATATATATATATATATATATATATATATATATATGTATATATATATATATATATATATATATATATATATATATATATATATATATATGTATATATACATTATATATATATATATATATATATATATATATATATATATATATATATATATATATATATATATATATATATATATATATATATATATATATATATAGATATAGATATATATATATATATAGATATATATATATATATATATATATATATATATATATATATATATATATATATATATATATATATATATATATATATATACATATATCTATATATATATATATATATGTATATATATATATATATATATATATATATATATATATATATATATATGTAATAGTTGTTAAACACATGATTAAATCCATGACCCAAGGGATCAATGGAGAAGCTAGGAGGATTGTGAGAAACACCAAGTCAGTCATAAACAGGATGCGGAAGCCAAACCTTTGCAATGTAACATTTTTGCATGAAGAGTATATACAATACAAAGTATCCCTTGAGAACAGTTGAGTGTCTCACCGGATCCAGATGGCTTCCTGTTTTAATGTTGTGTTTACATATTTACATAAATGCTGAGATAGCTAAGTATACGTTATCATCAAACATGATATTTTTGTTAGTTCTTGTCAACATCTCATACGGAATGGTCATCTGACCAAACCATCTATACTCCTGTGATGGAGCTGCTAATAATCTGTTTTAAAAGTTAACTTACATAGACTTTTTCAGAAGAAGTAACCTGCAAGTCTAAATATACATAGCCCATTGAAGAGACATTTGATTGGAACCATAATGTGTGTTTATAACAGTACTACACCAACAATTGGTGGCAGCTATTAACCTTTAAGCACCAGCTAATCAACTTTAACAACCAGAGAATCAACTTTAAGAACCAGCAATTTAAACTGTAATAGTTAGCAGTTACAACAGTAATGAATCTACAATTTCGACGAAGTATCTACGTCCACCGAAGAAATGAACGCATCGAATATCAACTATAAATATTATACAAACTGAGGAACTGGATCGTTAATCAACATCTTAAGAAAATGAAGGAATGGCATTTAACTTTATCAACGTTTATTAAACATTCAAGAATCATATCCAGGAAGCAACACATTCAACATTACGACGGGATATCAGACCGAAAACATTCACCCAAACAGCTAAACTCTCGCAAACCAGAGAGAGAGAGAGGAAATGACGACATCGCCCTTCGCCCATATAAACTCAAGCTAAGTACATTTCTCTATTCATTTCAGTTTTAGACAGTGAAGTGTTGTTATCACGAGTCGATCGTCCATTATTGCTGGGGTGAGTTGTTTGCAAATCATCATTTTTTCTTTCATTAAAGGAAACTGTATTCAACTTCGAATTCTCGTCTAGAATTTTTTTTCTCTGTGCTAATTCCGTTTTCTTTCAGAAGTTCTCGGGAAATATCTTTATTTAGTATCATTGTTTTGGGGGATTATGTTATAATCTGCAACATATCTTTATTGTATAGTGCTTATGCGTTTACGTAGTGGACGTCTGTATTCATATAGAGATTTTGATAGGATTGCAAGGAGTCATAGAGATAGAAAAAAAAGTAAAGTAAACATGACGCCTCCTGTGAGTCCGAGTAACCCCACCCCTGGACCTAGTAACCCCACTCCTATTGTAACACTAGTAAATGCACGTTCAGCTATTTTTCCTTTTCAAGGTCGGGTCAATGGGTTCTTTCCTCAGAATGTCGAGTCTTGGATTTCATCCGTCGACGCTCACTTACACTCTAAACAAATCATTGACCCACTTGTACAATTACAACAAGCTAAAAGTTTTATAGACTTTTCTAAAGGAGATGCGAGTGCGTACTTGAAGGGAGTTTCTTTTCAAGAGGCAGTTACATGGGATGTTTTAAAAGTTAGGCTACGTGCGGTCTATGGCGGTGAGGAAGCCTTAGATGTAGTTTTAACATTAAGAAATACACTTAATCAAGCCACTATGACTCGGCTTAATGTTATAGAAAGAGCAGCTCTCATTGCCGATAGGCTAAACGAGTATCAAGATATTTTAGGTAATTCCACTTGGGTTACTAGAAATAACATCTACGTGAAAGATTTCTTACGATTGATGTATTTAACCTGCATGTCACTTATGTTGCCAAATGCTTTAGTGCGGTGTTTTGATAAAAAGTTAACGCCCGAAAGTACAGAATTGGATGTGTATAAACAGATAACGAAACACACGTCTAAGTGTACTGATCTTGATCCCTTGTTTACACAAGTTTTTGCAAAAAATTAAAATAAGCCACAACAAGTAAACGTAGTTAATAATAGTCAAGTTGCAGGAATGACGTGTTATAATTGCAAACGTCAAGGTCACTTGATTGCAGACTGCAGAACACGATATTATTCGATACATAATAGTTCAACTCATTCATATAGTCGATGCTACTCGCATAATCAACAACAGAATCCTAGAAATACACAGTCAATTCCAAAGTCAGTTCCCTATGGAAATAAAAAGAAAAATCCTCAGTTCAATAAGATGAAACAGCCAAACGTCAATACAGTTCAAAATAAAAAAAACAAAGAAATAGTGCTTCAAATAACTCTGATCCTGGGCCGTCTAGCCAGAACTCGCAAGGTCAGACTAATTTTCAGAATGTACAGAGCAAAGCAAATACCACATAATTAACTCCAATGGGGAAGAGAGTGATGTTGGGTCATTCATATCAACATCAGTAGTATTAAATAATCCATTTAATGTTTAATCAGATCATTATGAGGCAATAAATTTTCCTAATAAATACACGACCGAATCAAATAAATCAGTGCATGCTCCCGTAGATTTGCCAAATATTCACACAATAATAAGCCAAAATTAGTTACGACCAACATTATATGCTGTAAATTTAGAACAAAGATCCTTTACATTATTTTTTTTACTCTGGTAGTCCACGTAATATCATGGATTTGAGGACACATCATTTGTTGTTTTCAAACTTTCCTATAGAGAAGTCCGGAGTAAGGCTCTCGGGTATAGGAAATAATGAATTAAAGGTAATAGGCGTAACTCGTGTTCAGTACAAGGTCGGTAAGGGCACGTTTGCCGATACCTTTGTTGTTGTACAAAACATTGATATGTATCTAGCTGTAATTATAGGATACCCATCTATGGGCAATCAAAACATTATCTTAGCCCCAGCCAAGCACGGTGTGTATATCAAAGGAAAATTCTATAAGTCTTCTAATACCTTAAAATCAGTTTTGGATAAAAAGGAGACGACAAATAAAAAAGTGAAGTACGTTGAAGAACCAATAACTTTTCTCATCAATAAAGAAATAATATACGCGACCCAACAGAATTCCCGTTCACCCGTAATATCGTCTTACACGCAATCTTTCGAGGCGAACGTAACTTCGAATTTAATAGTGCAAGTAAAGAAAACGTTACCGGAATCTGAAATATTAACTCTTTCCGACACTTTGAAAACTAACGGATTGTCCGTCACACAAGCTATTTATACAGTAGGCTCACAACAACAATGTAATATTGAAGTCTGTAATCATTTAAATACCACTTTAGTAATTCACAAAGATCAACATATCTTGGATGTAGAAGTTTATAAACATCGTATTCTTACCGTCGCTGAAATCAATCAGTTGCGGATGAATACCTTTTGCAATCTATCAAAAATAAAATCAATAAAGACATTCAAGAAGAAGAAATTCAGCAGAAATTTTTTGGACTTTTTACTGAATATCATGATTTTTTTTCCACTACGGATGGATCCTTACGAAAAACAGATGTTATCGAACATAAAATAACGTTAAAGGACAAGCAGAAAATTACCTATGTACCCTCGTACAGACTCCCTATGAAATTCCAGAATGAGATAAATGATGAGGTATGTAAAATGCTAGAAGAAGGAGTCATTAGGAAATCGAACAGCCCTTATAATTTTCCATTAATAGTTGTACCGAAAAAAGATCGAACATGGCGTATCTGCGTAGATTTCCATCGCTTCAATGAGGAAATGACCCCTTATCGATTCCCAGTGCCATGTACTGACGATATTTTATCTTTGTTAGGTCAGAATAAATATTTTACCAGTTTGAACTTACTTGAAGGCTTTCACCAGATATCATTAGAAGAAAATATTATCCCATACACTGCCTTCAGCACAGCCAGAGGACATTATGAATTTTTAAGTTTGCCTTTTGGTTTACGTTGTGCTCCCATAACATTTACTAGAATGATTAACATAGTGTTTGGAGACTTGCTAGGGGATATATTGCATGTCTATATGGACGACCTTGTAATCTTTTCCAATACCTTAGAAGAACATCTACGTAAACTAAAACTAGTACTACAGAGACTAAGACAACATAACTTAAGGGTAAAGATTAGTAAGTGTGAATTTTTCAAGACAGAATTAGTCTATTGAGGTTTTACGGTGTCTAGCCAAGGTCTTAAAGTAGTCCACGATAAGGTGTCGGCTATCCGTAACTTTCCGATACCTACTAATGTCAAAGGAATACAGCAATTTCTGGGGTGTAGTGGATATTACAGGTGTTTTATACGCAATTATTCAATAATAGCCGCTCCCCTAACTGATCTTACGAAGAAGGGGATAGATTTCATATGGTCTGAGCAGCATTAACAGGCGTTTAATACCTTGAAAGATGAACTGCGTACTTCTCCTATCTTAAAATTTCCTGACTTCGGAAAGGAATTCTTCAATGCAACAGACGCTTCAGACTTTATCCCAATAGCTTTTTATTCACAAAAACTGAGAACTTCCGAAAGTAAGTATGAGGTAATAGACAAGGAGGGGCTAGCTATTGTTAATTCACTAGTGCATTTTAAGTTCATAATATACGGTTATCCCGTCAAGGTTCTTACTGATCATAAACCCCTAACCGACTTCTTTAAAAGCTTTAGTCACAGCCCCAAACGAACTCGGTGGCATTTGATCATTCAAGACTTTGGCGTAAGAATCGGGTATTTACCTGGGAAAGCAAATATCATTGCTGATGCATTATCACGCAACCCCGTGTCATCTTGTACGGAGCCATTAGCTGAATTAATATATATATCAACATTCATGCCTATTGTTAAAACTGTATCTGAACAGGAAGATCTGGGCTGGAGCACTGAATTATTACAGACTGAGCAAAGAGAAGATCAGAAATTAGAAAAAATCATAAATGCATTGGAAGGAAATCGTAAGAAAAAGGAATATATGAAGTATACGCAGCAGAATTATATAATCAAAGACAATATTCTGTGTTGATCTGTGACAAGGAAAACCCGCAATACACCACATGTGACTAACGACCAGGTAGTGGTACCAATCTCACTTATATCCACTGTCCTAAATTGGTTGCATGCAAATCCATTGCATGGACACCCGGGGTTCTCCATAATGTCACAGAATGCCAAATCATTGTTTTATTGGCATACGATGCTTAGAGATATAAAAAAACACATAGCTAATTGTTGCACTTGTCAGGAAAACAAAGGGCACAAAATAACACCTGTCAGCCTAGGGGCTTATCCCATGCCCAATCAACCCTTTGAAAGGATATATTTTGATTTATTAACAGGATTTTACTAGTCAGACAGAGGAAATAAGCACCTCTTAGTAATTGTAGATGCTTTGACTCGATATACAGAAATGATAGTGCTTAAAACTAAAACTGCGATTGAATGCGCTAGGAAGTTTTACGAGTGTTACATTTGTAAACAAGGAATTCCACACATGATAATCTCAGACTTGGGTGGAGAATTTAATAATCATTTCCTTACCTCATTGTGTGAATTCCTTAGCACGGAGAAAATCAATACCATGATCTATCACCCAGAGTCGAATGGGCTAGTGGAAAGAGCGAATAGGAAGGTTTTAAACATATTAAGATTAACACTAGGGGGATCAGACCCCAAGTGGGATATTGTAATACCTGCGGTACTGAGTACTCTGAATCACTCATATCATATATCAATTAAAATGTCGCCGCACAAGGCATTGTATGGTACCCCAGTTAGAATGCCTTTCCATGTATTAACACCTACAACTAATTTATCAAATCCTTTAAAAGAATGTATAAATGTAAGCAAAAGTCGTTTGGATATCCTTCGAAAGAA
>NC_090740.1:99167923-99170423 GCF_036898095.1 Palaemon carinicauda | reverse complement strand
CAGTAACTGAAGTTAATAATTGTAAGTAGGAAAAAAAACAAGGGATATTCAATTTAGCTATAAAATGGCGCTTGGATATCATAAGCAATCGCTATAAAACTAGCATGGTTTTAATTATCAAGGTTTGATTTATCGTATTTTGTTTAGTGTAGGTTATTACATAAAAGTTATTCTTGATAGTGGAACTGAATTCATGTTATATTTATCATCTTTACATATAAATACCAAAACTGGGTCGGTAGCTTTTATAATGAATCATAAAATTTTCCTGATTTTCATACAAAATAAACAGCGTTCCATTTGCATTTGTATGAGCATACTGAAAAAAAAGAGAATATACTGTATTTGAAAACAAAATATAGTGAAATAATGATGAAATATTCGAACCAGAAAAATGCTTCACTAAAATGTATATTACCTTCGCAAACTGCGTTGTTGTGAAGGTTATGTATTGATAGGCGTGTATTTGTTTATTTTTATCATCGTTGTATCTTTATTTATCTATGATGCGCATATCTCAAAACTATTTGAGCAGAATTACGAGATTTGATTGGTAGATTGGCTATAATTTAAAAAATTTTGTTATTAGGTTTTGTAAGTAAATGGGTCAAAGGTCAAAGTAAAGAAAAAATCAGAAACGACTTTTCGTTATATCGTAATCAATTTTATCCGATTTGTATGAAACTAGTGTCAAAGTGTGTATATTTTCATTTATTATCATATGATATACAGCATGATAAAGGAAAAGTTAGGCGATCTCTTGAGAGTCAGTTTTAGTTATCTTGTTTTTCTTTTTATTATTCTAACAAAACAAACATTATGCATGACAAACCCCATGCTCTGAAGGTAAACTACCGTTCTTTATGACATACCTTATTTACTCAAAGGCAAGAGTTTTATTTTCATTTATAATAATAAACAGAACCATATTTGATGGTTTGAAAATAAATATATAAATATTTTCCACCTTTGAAACTGATCATCCTATAACAATAACTAAAACGAGTACTCTGTGGAACTTATACCTTTGTCTATATCATGTTGTATATCAAAAAATAGGAAATGAAATTATGCAAAATTTGGCACTAGTTTTGTGCATATCGTATACAAAATTCAACAAAATATAGCAAAAAGGCTTTTATTTTTTTATTTTTCTTCCTTGACCTTGACTTTGACCCTAACCTTTGACCCAATCACTCCCAAGAAATCTTATGAAATTGTCCAAACCTTCCACTAAATTTTATTTCATGAGATTCAGTCGAATAATTTTTTGAGTCATGCAAATCACAAAAAAAAATATAATCGTAGCAACAAAGTTGACGAAGGTAATTAGGTATACACGAATCAACAATCTCAGCTTATGTTTTTGTTATTATTGTTGCTGTTATTAACGTAGACCGCCTGACAGCTTCTGCCTAATTTCTAGTCCTACCAATCCCAAAGGCTCTAACAGGCTAAAATCCGAGTGAGGAAAGGAAATAAGGAAATAAATAATCTATATGAGAAGTAATGAACAATTAAAATAAAATATTCTAAAAAGAGTAACATTAAAACAGATCTTCGATATATAAAATATGAATTGTGATTTTGGCAGCCTTTTCCAAATAAAAAGTTTGCTGCGAGTTTGACCTTTTGAAGTTTAATTAATTTAACTACCCAACAAGGAAGATCATTCCATAACTTGGTCACAGTTGTGCCTAATCGGAAAGAAATCATATAATTAAAACAAATACTCACCTGAGAAGGTGTTTACGTTATGTAAAGCTCAAATTGTGAGAGAAGCACTGACAAAAAATACAAATTCAAACGGTCAAAAAAGGATAAATTATGTAGAGAAATGTATTTGAAACGAAACCAAATCATGCAGCATTGAAAAGGAAGAGTAAGATGAAATGTAGACTAAGGGAAGCATATAGGACTTAACAACAAACAGTAGAGGTAAATAATGAAAATATAAGAACTTGAGAATGCAACGAGAGAGAGAGAGAGAGAGAGAGAGAGAGAGAGAGAGAGAGAGAGAGAGAGAGAGAGAGAGATTTAAGTAAATCTTACCTTTCATGAAATTAATCAAATCAAGGCTTCATCAACCATTTTCTGACAGATGTTTTCTAAAAATTTAAGTTAATTGGAAAATTTGGAAACCTCATGATAACAAAGTCATAGATTTCGAATATTTCAGCATTTTACACTTTTATCTTCCATTTTATTGCTAAAAAGTAGCTGGGATAATTACCGATAATAATTATTTTATTTATCAATAGATTTCTATGTAAGAGTCAATTCAAAGAGGATAGCGTATTCTAATTTGCACTATAATCTGGAAGGATATATGATATGGATAGAATTTGTTCGACGAGCAGTATGAATTGGATTCGCTGCGTATGTCAGAAATATAATGGCAATCTGTAATTTAGCTTATTAGATGAATTGAAGGGTCTCTCTCTCTCTCTCTCTCTCTCTCTCTCTCTCTCTCTCTCTCTCTCTCTCTCTCTCTCTCTCT
>NC_090740.1:99134956-99167423 GCF_036898095.1 Palaemon carinicauda | reverse complement strand
TTCCAACTCTATCGCCTTGGACCGTGATAGAGTATCCACCGTCACATCGTGGATCAAATGTAAATGAACTGTTGTTAGGTGCCATCCCTTTTAGGAAAGGATGGGTAACATCACTAACACTGTACGAGACATTCGATTGTATCGTCTTAATATCGCTTCGGTGTACCAGCTCAGACGTAGGGAGTCTGATCTGTGTGGAGGGTGCTTCCCCGCCCACAAAAGGACCAGCAGAGTCCTGGGACTTTCGTGTTTTAACTTTTTTTAAAGAAGCGATTAAAGAGGGACCGATCTCAGTCTTTTTTTATCTCTTCAAGCGTTTGATGCATGTTTTCTCCAGGCCCTTAACGCATCTTTCCGATGTGCACTTTGCACTAGGTCTGTCACTATTGCGAACTGGGGAAAGTTTAGCACTTTTCCTTGTTGGCATTTTGGGAATCTGATCGATTAGCTGAATCTCCTAACAGACCTCGCGAGCTCCTTTTAACTTCCCGAGGGAAAAAGGGGCTAATGTGACTGAGGGCTTCGATGGTTTTTTAGCCATCGAAACCCTAGAGCTGGAGAAAGTCGAGACTTCTAGAAGCATATCTTGCATCTGTTATGTCCCAGGAACCAGGTCATCACTATGAAGATACTTAGGACTGTGAGTCTGATACGTATCTATTCTAGGAATAATGTTACTCTCCGTGACATAAATCCTAGGCAGAAGGAAGGGGGGTGGTTGACTGGAAGGTTCCAGAGGACACCTTTCAGGTATGACAAGACTACGAACACCCCTAATAGGAACAAGGCCCATATGTTCAGAAGGATCAACATCCAGAACTTGCAGATTATTATGAACTTGTTGAGTAGCGACAGGTTCAGAATGACTCAGAGACTTCTTGAGTCCTTCCTGTGAACACAAAATAGCCTTCCTGGGACTCGATGAGCCGTAGCTTTCTTACTACCTGTATGCTCTATAGCTCTCAGGTATACTCCTCCAGGAGGGTTTTGAACTGTAGGAGAAGGTAAGGAGATAATAGTAGGGTCATTTCTGTTCCCCATCAATGGCTCATCTTGAATAGGCTCTAGACCGAAGGATCGAAGGTCCTGCGATCCTGAGGGAATGTTCCTCCTAGCCGAAGCGTCTTTATGCTTCGAACTGCCAGTAGGTTTAGACTTTTGACCATCTGCCTGTAGCATCTTGGTCACTAAAATAATGGGCTGTTGTTGAGCAGCCAAGATATTTCCAGTATTTTCGATCTTCTTTTTAGGTTGGGGACCCACAACCACAGAAGATTTTCTCTTTGAGGGGATGCCCCATTTTTGGGGAAGACTTATGTTTTCCATGGCGGCATTCTTAATTACTTCCTTAATGACCTCTTGTGGGAAGAGGTCTTTATCCCAAATGTTGGAAGATATTAGCTTCCTTGTTTCGTGTTTCACCGTTGCAGCAGCAAACACAAACTCTCTACATGCTCTCCTAGCCTTCACAAAGGCATAAAGGTCCTTTATCAAGGTAGCCATATGCATTTTGGCTAAGACCATGAGCCTGTCTGGGGTGTTCTCGTAAGTTGAACACAACTCTATGTAGTTTTGTAGAGAAAGGGATGTCGCCAGTCTCTCCTTTGACTCGTGTTCATTAAACAAGAGCAAATCGGACAATTTAGGGACACGTACATTAAATTGTCGGCTTGCGACATCCTTGTCTAATTTTCCTACTAAAAATGTCAAATGGACTTCCTTCCAATCCTTTTCCTGTCCGGGAAAAGCTAGTGACAAAGGCTTGCACTCATCGAGTGTGGGACATGACTCACCCGCCTCTACAGCTTTGGTAACGGAAGTAAATGCCTTCCCCATAAAGGGGAAGGAGAGTGAAGCAGGAGCAAGAAAGGAAGAGTATATGTTATTCAGTGAGAAAACCGTCATCTCTGAATAACCCGCCTTCTTCTGATTATCTGAAAGGATAGTCTGTGCCTTATCATGATCAAGAATCATGACCTCCTTTTGTTCCGTTCTTTTCCTTGTCTTTGGTTCGAACCTCAGTCGAACCCAACAATTAGGGAAAACCTCAGAGCTTGGCCAAAATTGGATTTTGTCCAAGGGAACAGTACCTATTTTCTCTGAAATGAAGAGATTGCAATTTGAAATCGACATCTGCTCCACAAACCTCCAGGGATTGGTTAAGGACCATGAAGGAAGGTCTTGATTCATGGGTCGTTTAACTGACCCGTGGGAAGCAACAAAAGGAGCTTTACGAGTTTCTATCTTGTGTTTTACTTCCCGCTTTTTGCTTTGTTTACTAAAGTTCTCTATCTGATTCTTCAGTTGGATACATAATTGTACCACATTATCCCATAGTGGGGTAAAAGACGAAGATGTTGACATCGATGGCTCTTTAGCCAGCAAAGGCGAGGAAAGTCCGATACAACATATTTCTCTTCTACCTTAGGGCACTTCTTGCCCTCGATCCCAAAGCTTTTCTCGCCATCAGGGAACGTAGTTGACTCCTGAGGCACTACTATTTCCTCACTTAGCTCTGGAAATAATAGCTTACGCATCCTATCATTAGGTAGGAAAGGTCCCGGAGAAATCTTTTGGAAGCCTCTCACCCAGTTACGTAATTTATACTGTGCTATATCCTTAGTCTCTGTAGACTTGGGATTATCAAAACCTTCACACATCAATGTCCAACATATATTGCAACCCTGTGGGTTCCAATAATGTAGGGATCCGGAAATAATATTGCAGGGGGCATGTAACCTGCAAGTATTATGACCATAAAAGTCCTTACCCTTGGCTCTGCAGTGGACTGCCATACAAGGTATCTGGTTTCCATCTGTAAGAAAGGAAAACCAAATGAGTATGTAATGGATTATTACTTTAATAATCAACATGTAAATGTCATCTACAACAGAATAGCTTAGGATAGAAGCTATAAAGGGATAGTAGGAGATACATACCTGTATACCTCCACGAGCAAATGCTGCTACCTCCCCTCGGTATTAACTTACATGTAATTTTCTCTGTGAGAAAATCCAAGTAGAAGGGTTATTTACCCTTAGGGGTAGAGAAGTATCAATTAACTAACCTAAAATTGTTAATACTGTGGGGTCAGGATGACTGATTTCAAATCAGACTATTGAAAAAATTATTCCTTCAATATATAAGTGGTATCAACAGAAAACTCGCTGGAAGATACCCAAGGTAGGTTAGGAAAAACTACTGTAACATGGTACTGTAGTTTCTAAATTGCAAAGGTGTAAATTGCAACATATCGACTAATGTACATATGTCATGCAGTCTAATCATTATGCTGCCTACAAGGCAGCATATGACAGCAGGGTCCATCTAGCACTAGATGGAACAGAAAAATAAAGACATATAAATGAACATCCTACTCGGGTCATTTGCTGTAGCCTTCCTACTACATTAAATCATAGAGTTTCCTGATCAGGGAGACTCAAAGAAAAAGGGGCTGTACCCTTTACAGGATAAGAGTGTATTACTCATGCCTGAAGTATTTAATATTGCAGGATAATCCTAAAACTGATATCTAATCAGGATATTGAAGAAATCATGTTCATTCAATATAGGATTAGGCTCAGCAATTGCCCGAATTGGATACCCAAATTATATTGGAAAAAACCACTAGTATAAGAAATATAGTAGTTTTCTATCTACAGTATATTCTATACTGAGATATACTGGCTATCTGTATTACCTATACAGCAGTATATCCGGCATGTTGCCGGTCTGGCTATGATATGTCTGCATACCTTGCAGACCTAGCGAGACAGAGAGAGAGAGACAGTATGGAAAAAAGGGCTATCCTTTACTGTAACTATATACAGTAATTAGGGAAGAAAAGTCTAATAGACTACCTTTTTACCGAAAAGAGGTTCTAATAGAAGGGGAGAATGTAACATTCAGGCTTCTATTTAGCTACAGTACTGTTGCCAGCAACCCGCCGACAGTACTGATACAGTCGGCGCACCGCGTTGCCGGCCCTGCCGACAGCATACAGGCCACAGAACCTATAGCTACAGTCCAAGGGAGGACTGAGAACCTCGAGGACAGAAGGGACTAACCACTCACAGCCGTCATGGACGCCACTGCCGTCCAGGCCGGCAACTGGTGACAGTCCATGATTGTCGGCAGCCATCTTGGTTGCCAGCCAGGCCAGCAAAAGGCTATCATGCCGACAACCGCCGACAACGTCGGCAACCGCCGGCAAAGTCGGCAGCTGCCGACAGTCCATGACTGTTGTCAGCTATCTTGGTTGTTGGCCAGGCCGGCAAAAAGGGCTATCATGCCGACAACCGCCGGCAACGTAGGCAGCCGCCGACAACGTCGGTAGCCGCCGGCAAAGTCGGTAGCCGCCGGAAAAGTCGGCAGTTGCCGACAGTCCATGACTGTCGGCAGCCATCTTGGTTGTCGGCCAGGCCGGCAGGCGGCAGTATACCCTGCCGTCAGCCAGGATGAGAGAGGTAGTCTGGCTGCATCCAGCACTCTACCGTTAAGGAAAGAATGCAGGATGTCAGCCTAAAAGGCAATGGATAAACCATTAAAAAGGAGTGAGGGGAAGGGGAAAAGGGTCCTGTAACAATTGTGAAAGGAACTGTCAAACTTGACAGTCCTAGCACCTATAAAAGGAACTCTGTTTCTGTATGGTATCAACAGAATTTGGGTGCTAGGAGAGACTCAGTTCTCCAACCCAGAGACTGCCGACACAGTTAAGGGGAGGGGGCAACACTGCGCCTCCTCCCACAAAGAGAAACAGGATTCCAGTGCCACGTTATCTTAGGCTAAAAGGGGGTTACTTTCAGCCCAAGGAACTGTGGCACAGGACAAGTCTTTAGTCACAAGGAGAAATTGGTATACTACCAAAACCAAAGCGACTATAGAGGACTAACCTCCTTTGTCGGTAACCTTGTCGGCAGGGGAGTAAAGGTATCCCCCAACCAACTCACCCTGTCGAAAGGTCAACGACATAAGACTAAATACTCTAAGATTCTAACTAAATCCCAACACCTGCTGGTATATCCACAACCAAAGGTTAAGGGGATAGGCAGAAACCAAACCCCAGGTCAGCCATGTCTGAATAATATTCAGGCAAAGCCATAAGGGTTGTAGTGTGGGACTACACTCAGAGGGAAAGGGATTACCTTTAATTCTCCGAAGAGACGTGAGAAGTTTCATAAAATTACAGGAGGTATCAGTCTCCAATGGAATGAAAACAAAACACAAAGGTAATCGGGGAATGTCGAACGTATAGAAAGTGTCTAGGTTAGCCTAACTAAGCTAGACGAGTTCTCGGTTACCTAAATCACCAAAACTCTAAATATACGATCGACAGAGGAAAAATGAAAAAATTATGCTTATAAACACGTCTTCTCAAGAATATGCCTAAATAGCTAAATAATTATGAGAATTAAATAAGGCTATTTAAAAACTGGAAGTCGTTCCGCTAACTAAATAACGCATGCCTAAGAACGACAGCGCCCATGGCGCCTCCAGTATTGACCTAGCTCTAGAAACACAATAAATACTCAATATCATTGAGAAACAAGAGCTAAAACATATTCAAAGTAAAGACCCGATACTCAACTTTCCGAAGGCAGAAGAAGATGAAGAAAGCATAATAATAATCCTTAAACCGATCGAAATGAATTCAATCACCGGAAAATACCACCGAGTGAAATCGCTACAAATAAAGGAATGGCCACTATCGTAGAGATGGCGCTGTTGTACTATCGATAGTAGTAGGGAGCGGGGATGGCCTTTGAAGGGCCCCCCTTTTATTTTTGCCACACCTCCTCGAACGTAAACTCTATCTGGGGTGCAGATTGCTATGAGGTGTGCCATTACGTCCTTACGGGATATCCCTTCTTAGAATTTCAAGGGATATTCGCTCCAGGAGCTAGAATTCTGGGTACCTTCGGTAAATTCTCTGGGATATATCACTGTAGTCACATATAACCTAGGAAGCTACTAATGAAGGAACTTCAATCAGCACGACATGGCTTGAGCCTAAAAAAAAAAAATATATATATATATATATATATATATATATATATATATATATATATATATATATATATATATATATATATATATATATGTACTCGATTTGATAACAGGAAATCTTGAAATAATGGAAAGGTATTTGAAGAAGAAAATTACTACACTAGTATGCACATTACCTTCGCCCACTTCGTTTTTGCGAAGGTTATGTATTGATAGGCGTTTATTTGTTTATTCTTATATCATTGTATGTTTGTTTGTCTCTGATTTGCATAACCTAAGAATTATTTGAACAAATCTTAGGAAATTTTGTGGGATGAATACCCAAAATCCAAAGAAAATTTAATCAGGTTTCGGAAGCGATTGGGTCAAAGGCCGAGGTAACCAAAAGGTCAAAATGTCTTTTTGCTATAATGTAGTCAATTTCATCCAATTTGTATTAAACTAGTGCAAAAGGGTGCATAATTTAGTTTTCTCTCTTGTGATATACGACATGTTATAAGTGAAGTTATGAGTTCTACCGAGTGTGTGTTCTAGTTATCTTGTTTTTTTTTATAGTTATTCTAACTAGATAGACATTATACATGAAAAATCCCGAACCCTGAAGGTAAACTACAATACTTTTTTATGAAATTTATTTACTAATACAAAAATGTTTTAATCTCATTGATAATAATATCATAGTTTATTAGAATAGATTACGATATATTTCCAGTCTTTCAAACTGATCATTTCATAACAAACACTTGAACAGGTATTCAGTTGACCTAATTCATTTGCCTATATCATGTTTTATATCAAAAGATAGGCAATTGAATTATGCACGATTTTGGTACTATTTTCATGAAAATTGGATACAAATTGACCACGATATGGCAGAAAGCTGTTTTTTTTTATTTAGGATTTCTTTTTTTTTTGGCATTGATGTCGACTTTGACCAAATCATTACCTGAATATGATGAAATTGGCAAATCATCCCACAAAATTTCATTTCATGAGATTCAGTCGAATAGTTTTTTGAGTTATCTATATCGAAAAAATATAAACATACAAATGTAAGTGAATAAACACGTATAAATAAAAAAAAATAATCGTCGTAACGAAGCTGGCGAAGGTAATTGGGTATTAAAAAAAAAAAAAAAAAAAAAAAAAAAAAAAACATCTCACCTAGTGTTGTTGTTATCGTCAATGGCCTGCCGTCTTCTGCTTAATTTGTGGTCTCATCAAGCCCAGGGGCTCTAACAAGCAAAAAAGCACATAAGAAAATGGGAAATAAGAAAATAAATAAACTATATGAGAAGTAATGAACAAGTAAAATATATATTCTAAGGATAGTAAAAACATTTATGCTGATCTTGGATATATAAACTATAAAAACAGACTTTTGTCAGCCTTTCAACATAAAAACCTTTGCTGCAAGGTTGAACTTTTAAAGGTCAATATATTTAACTTCCCGGTAAGGAAGATCATTCCACAACTTGGTCACAGTTGTGTTATATCGAAAAGAAATCATAAAAATAAAAAGTTACTCACCTGAGAAGGTGCTTACATGATGTCGAATTTGTTCAACGAGCACTATGAATAGCTTATTTTCTCTCTCTCTCTCTCTCTTTCTCTCTCTCTCTCTCTCTCTCTCAATCTCTCTCTCTCTCTCTCTCTCTCTCTCTCTCTCTCTCTCTCTCTCTCTCTAAATCTGTAATTTAGCTTATAAATACTTTGAAGGCTCTCTCTCTCTCTCTCTCTCTCTCTCTCTCTCTCTCTCTCTCTCTCTCTCTCTCTCTCTCTCTAAATCTGTAATTTCGCTTACAAAATGCTTTGAAGGCTCTCTCTCTCTCTCTCTCTCTCTCTCTCTCTCTCTCCTCTCTCTCTCTCTCTCTCTCTCTCTCTCTAAATCTGTAATTTCGCTTACAAAATGCTTTGAAGGCTCTCTCTCTCTCTCTCTCTCTCTCTCTCTCTCTCTCTCTCTCTCTCTCTCTCTCTCTCTCTCTCTCTCTCTCTCTCTCTCTCTCAAATTTGATCAAAATGTAAATTTAACGTTAGAAAATATTTTTTCTTGAAATATAAAATAATAAAATCGTTAATATGACTAAGCATTTTCAACCTTACTACGAAAGAAAATTGAAAGTATTTTGTTATTCAATTAATTAGGAAAACTAAATATAAATTAAGTAGATTAACTCTAGTATACCTCTACTTTAATGTATATCCAAGCTGCTAAGAAACATTAAAAGATGAATGGGTCATTGTTTATCTTGCTTATCTGCAACAATTAGTGTATATTTCCTGTTGCAAAAGAAGAAATAGACTTCCAATTCTACCAATGATTTAGGTGCCTTTTAGCTTTTTTATGGGTTTTTCCTCGATGGTATTGACAGAGGGGTAGAGTGCTCATTTCTAGAATTACCCCAACCTGGAACTCAGCAGAGAAATTCCAACAACACTAAAAAGAACGACGGACTTTTTGCTTGAACGTCGCTTTTTCTGTTTCCTTATTTCTCCACATGTAGAGCCTTCCCCGGAGCTTTAATCTACCCCCCTTTACGTAGGCAGCATGTAAAGTCTGAAACTCTCTGTGTGACTGAGTGTCCTTCGTCCTGCATGGGATTTTGATCCCAAGGGTCACTACGAGTTATAGGGTTAATTGTCAAAGTTTACATCCATAGCGATAATCATGTCGTAGACTCACAATTATCGATGGCACAATGCCTTCGTTATAGAGGTATTTATTAGCCAATTGGATTTTATAAAGAAAAAAAAATAGAACCTAAGAAAATCGGAATATAAATAGTTGGATACCATCGAAGATCTAAGGTTAATTACTCTGAAAAGGCAGCATATAAGTGTACAACTCTTTAAGTTGGTTTACAATAGAAAAAATGATTTAAAATAATGAGATAATCTTTTGACACTGCCTTACAAGCAAGATGGTTCCTCCGTTTGTTTCTATCATATTTTGAGACATCATATATTAGATAGGGATTTAGAAACATTTTTCTAATAACAAATGTAGAGTAATGTGTCTTTCCACTCACTAACTGAAGATGATAATTGGAAGTAGGAGAGACGCAAAGGATATTTAATTTAGATTTAATATGATAATTGGATAACCTATGCAATATCTGAGAAACGAACATACTATCAAAGATTAATTTTTCGTATTTTGTTCAGTAGAGGTTATATCATGAAAGTTATTTTTGATAGTGGAATTGAACTTCTGTTGTCTACATCATCTGTTCATATAATGACCAGAACTTTTTTTATATGCAGAAACAGCCATTCAAATTACTATCATACAGCAAATAAAATATATTTATACACACATACACACACACACACACACACACACACACACACACACACACATATATATATATATATATATATATATATATATATATATATATATATATATATATATATATATATATATATATATATATATATATCTATATCTATATTTATATCTATATATATATATATATATATATATATATATATATATATATATATATATATATATATATATATATATATATATATATATATATATATATATATATATATATATATAATATATATTATATATATATATATATATATATATATATATATATATATATATATATATATATATATATATATATATATATAACGGATTTTGAGCGAAGCGAAAAATCTATTTTTGAGTGAGATAGCCACGTCGTCCTGATGGAAGTTCCTTCATTAGTAGCTTCCTAGGTTATATGTGACTACAGTGATATATCCCAGATAATTTACCGAAGGTACCCAGAATTCTAACTCCTGGAGCAAATATCCCTTGAAATTCTAAGAAGGGATATCGCGTAAGGACGGAATGGCACACCTTATAGCAATCTGCACCCCAGATAGAGTTTACGTTCGAGGAGGTGTGGCAAAAAGAAAAGGGGGGCCCTTCAAAGGCCATCCCCGCTCCCTACTACTATCGATAGTACAACAGCGCCATCCCTACGATAGTGGCCATTCCTTGTAGCATTGAGCATAGGCTGTTACAGATACAGTACTTACGGGAGGGAACTGAAGATCTCTTCTGCAGAAGAGATGGGTGTGTCCATCAGGACGACATGGCTATCTCACCCAAAAATAGATTTTTCGCTTCGCTCAAAATCTGTTTTTTGGGCTCAAGCCATGTCGTGCTGATGGAAGCATACCAGAGCATTAATGTATCTGTGGATTTCCCATCAGTGCGTAAACCTTATATCAACCTTTTCAATGCCCATACTGACCATATGAAACTTGTGACAATACCGTTATATGTCATCATCACTAATCATAAACAATGTTAGTGCTTCCTGCCTCCTACAGGGAAGAGTCATTTAGACAGTTGAAAAGGGATTTCAAGGTTAACATAAATAGTATGACCAAACTTAAGTATCCACTGAATATACAAATAGTCTCAAGTTGTATATTTGGTCAAAAAGACATCAGTGTCTCTAACCTTAGATGTATACAAAAATGTGAAGGATGCATTCTAAGCAAAATAAAAAGTCTGGCATGTATAGATACAATTGTTTGGCGAAGATGGACGCACTACATTCAAAAAGACATTTATTTTAAATAAATGACTAAAAGAGATAGTTAGCAAAACGAATGTAGTTTGACAATGGGATTATACCTGAAACAAGTAAAGGAATCGTATTCTTTCTTGAAGGAATGAAGTCAAGAAATGCCACTCTAGATTGAAGAGAAGGTAAAAGATAACCGCTCTTCATAAAACCTGTACTGGTTACCATTAACTGCCCTATGTACTTCGTACACTGGCACTAGAGCTATCTGTATAATTCCACATCTGGGATTTTAGAACAGAGCTAGTGCTACCATGGCAACACATAAATAAAAGAATGCATACTTAGAAAGGATGACTTCCTCTCCCCTTAATTGACAGTCCCAGTCAATTATCTGTTCAATGTAGAATAAACGGCAGAGTAAACAAATTACCTGACGTCACCACATATTGCTTCAGATCATGGACTAGCAAAGCATAGTGTTTGTAGAACATCCCGGATGATTCCTATCCAGAACATGTCCGAGAACAAGTGAGGACCCAAACCAAAAAATGTATCACAAAAAATTAGGGGGCAGGTTTTAAAACACTACCTGCCGCCACTACAAAGTGTTTCAGTTCATGCACTTGTTTTGCGTAGTGTTTGTAAAACACCCTGGATGATTTCCATCTAGTGTATGAACGAAGATTCTCAAAGTCCATGTACTGAAAGAAGTTCAGTGATGAAGCAATCTTTCTCGGATCATGAGCTGCGGGAGTACTGTCCGGTTCCGCTCTACGAATAAAGTAGGTGAGCTTCGCCCTTAGTTGATTTAAAGATAAATTTGATCCCGAAGTTTCTCCTCTAAAGAGCTGACCTCCCCTGAAGTCTGAAGTTCTACGAAGATAGACCTTTAGAAACTCTACAGGACATAGGGAGACATCTTCCTTCAGAGGACAGATTCTCCAGGGACCCCACCTCTTAGTGGGTAGCTCGTTTTTAGCGAGAAATGATGGATCAGGGAAGAGATTGAGTTCTCCTAAATCTGTGAACTGGATGTGGCCCTCATCCCTCGATAGAGCCATTATTTCACTAACTCTAGCCCCAGAGGCTATTGCGAACAGGAAAATAACCTTTTGAGTTAGATCCTTAAGAGAACAATCTTCATTGTTCACCGATGAGGCATAATGTAAGACCTTGTCCAAAGACCAAGAGATGGGCTTTGGTGGTGCTGCGGTTCTAAGTCTAGCACATGCTTTCGGAATCTTGTTAAAGATTTCATTTGCCAGATCCACTTGGAAGGCATATAGGAGAGGTCTAGTCGGGGCCGATTTGCAAGTATTTATCGTATTGGCCGCCAACCCCTGGCTATGAAGGTAGACAAAGAAGGACAGACAGACGTTCATAGAAATTTCTTTCGGTCCTTTTGATTTAACAAACTCCACCCACTTCTTCCAGGAAGAATCATATTGTCTTTTAGTAGACTTAGCCTTGTATTCTTCTGAGAATACTATATTGCCTTCTGAGATCCCAAACCTTTTTCTAACCGCTAGAGCCAGAAATCCATGAAATGAAGGGTTTGGGTTCTCTGTGATAAACCGAAGGCAGTTAATTTCTGAACCTTCGGAAATATACCTAGGATCTGAGCTAGGACCGGCCTCATCTAGTCTATCAGACCCATTAGAGGAACCTCGTATGGGGCTATTTAGCGAGGTAGTTTCTTGAAGACGCTCGTGATGAAGATGTCGAACTGCAGTTCCGGGACTTGTTCCCATTTGGGAGGGAATATGTCTGTGTCCATGGACCATTCCAACTCTATCGCCTTGGACCGTGATAGAGTATCCACCGTCACATCGTGGATCAAATGTAAATGAACTGTTGTTAGGTGCCATCCCTTTTAGGAAAGGATGGGTAACATCACTAACACTGTACGAGACATTCGATTGTATCGTCTTAATATCGCTTCGGTGTACCAGCTCAGACGTAGGGAGTCTGATCTGTGTGGAGGGTGCTTCCCCGCCCACAAAAGGACCAGCAGAGTCCTGGGACTTTCGTGTTTTAACTTTTTTTAAAGAAGCGATTAAAGAGGGACCGATCTCAGTCTTTTTTTATCTCTTCAAGCGTTTGATGCATGTTTTCTCCAGGCCCTTAACGCATCTTTCCGATGTGCACTTTGCACTAGGTCTGTCACTATTGCGAACTGGGGAAAGTTTAGCACTTTTCCTTGTTGGCATTTTGGGAATCTGATCGATTAGCTGAATCTCCTAACAGACCTCGCGAGCTCCTTTTAACTTCCCGAGGGAAAAAGGGGCTAATGTGACTGAGGGCTTCGATGGTTTTTTAGCCATCGAAACCCTAGAGCTGGAGAAAGTCGAGACTTCTAGAAGCATATCTTGCATCTGTTATGTCCCAGGAACCAGGTCATCACTATGAAGATACTTAGGACTGTGAGTCTGATACGTATCTATTCTAGGAATAATGTTACTCTCCGTGACATAAATCCTAGGCAGAAGGAAGGGGGGTGGTTGACTGGAAGGTTCCAGAGGACACCTTTCAGGTATGACAAGACTACGAACACCCCTAATAGGAACAAGGCCCATATGTTCAGAAGGATCAACATCCAGAACTTGCAGATTATTATGAACTTGTTGAGTAGCGACAGGTTCAGAATGACTCAGAGACTTCTTGAGTCCTTCCTGTGAACACAAAATAGCCTTCCTGGGACTCGATGAGCCGTAGCTTTCTTACTACCTGTATGCTCTATAGCTCTCAGGTATACTCCTCCAGGAGGGTTTTGAACTGTAGGAGAAGGTAAGGAGATAATAGTAGGGTCATTTCTGTTCCCCATCAATGGCTCATCTTGAATAGGCTCTAGACCGAAGGATCGAAGGTCCTGCGATCCTGAGGGAATGTTCCTCCTAGCCGAAGCGTCTTTATGCTTCGAACTGCCAGTAGGTTTAGACTTTTGACCATCTGCCTGTAGCATCTTGGTCACTAAAATAATGGGCTGTTGTTGAGCAGCCAAGATATTTCCAGTATTTTCGATCTTCTTTTTAGGTTGGGGACCCACAACCACAGAAGATTTTCTCTTTGAGGGGATGCCCCATTTTTGGGGAAGACTTATGTTTTCCATGGCAGCATTCTTAATTACTTCCTTAATGACCTCTTGTGGGAAGAGGTCTTTATCCCAAATGTTGGAAGATATTAGCTTCCTTGTTTCGTGTTTCACCGTTGCAGCAGCAAACACAAACTCTCTACATGCTCTCCTAGCCTTCACAAAGGCATAAAGGTCCTTTATCAAGGTAGCCATATGCATTTTGGCTAAGACCATGAGCCTGTCTGGGGTGTTCTCGTAAGTTGAACACAACTCTATGTAGTTTTGTAGAGAAAGGGATGTCGCCAGTCTCTCCTTTGACTCGTGTTCATTAAACAAGAGCAAATCGGACAATTTAGGGACACGTACATTAAATTGTCGGCTTGCGACATCCTTGTCTAATTTTCCTACTGAAAATGTCAAATGGACTTCCTTCCAATCCTTTTCCTGTCCGGGAAAAGCTAGTGACAAAGGCTTGCACTCATCGAGTGTGGGACATGACTCACCCGCCTCTACAGCTTTGGTAACGGAAGTAAATGCCTTCCCCATAAAGGGGAAGGAGAGTGAAGCAGGAGCAAGAAAGGAAGAGTATATGTTATTCAGTGAGAAAACCGTCATCTCTGAATAACCCGCCTTCTTCTGATTATCTGAAAGGATAGTCTGTGCCTTATCATGATCAAGAATCATGACCTCCTTTTGTTCCGTTCTTTTCCTTGTCTTTGGTTCGAACCTCAGTCGAACCCAACAATTAGGGAAAACCTCAGAGCTTGGCCAAAATTGGATTTTGTCCAAGGGAACAGTACCTATTTTCTCTGAAATGAAGAGATTGCAATTTGAAATCGACATCTGCTCCACAAACCTCCAGGGATTGGTTAAGGACCATGAAGGAAGGTCTTGATTCATGGGTCGTTTAACTGACCCGTGGGAAGCAACAAAAGGAGCTTTACGAGGTTCTATCTTGTGTTTTACTTCCCGCTTTTTGCTTTGTTTACTAAAGTTCTCTATCTGATTCTTCAGTTGGATACATAATTGTACCACATTATCCCATAGAGGGGTAAAAGACGAAGATGTTGACATCGATGGCTCTTTAGCCAGCAAAGGCGGAGGAAAGTCCGATACAACATATTTCTCTTCTACCTTAGGGCACTTCTTGCCCTCGATCCCAAAGCTTTTCTCGCCATCAGGGAACGTAGTTGACTCCTGAGGCACTACTATTTCCTCACTTAGCTCTGGAAATAATAGCTTACGCATCCTATCATTAGGTAGGAAAGGTCCCGGAGAAATCTTTTGGAAGCCTCTCACCCAGTTACGTAATTTATACTGTGCTATATCCTTAGTCTCTGTAGACTTGGGATTATCAAAACCTTCACACATCAATGTCCAACATATATTGCAACCCTGTGGGTTCCAATAATGTAGGGATCCGGAAATAATATTGCAGGGGGCATGTAACCTGCAAGTATTATGACCATAAAAGTCCTTACCCTTGGCTCTGCAGTGGACTGCCATACAAGGTATCTGGTTTCCATCTGTAAGAAAGGAAAACCAAATGAGTATGTAATGGATTATTACTTTAATAATCAACATGTAAATGTCATCTACAACAGAATAGCTTAGGATAGAAGCTATAAAGGGATAGTAGGAGATACATACCTGTATACCTCCACGAGCAAATGCTGCTACCTCCCCTCAGTATTAACTTACATGTAATTTTCTCTGTGAGAAAATCCAAGTAGAAGGGTTATTTACCCTTAGGGGTAGAGAAGTATCAATTAACTAACCTAAAATTGTTAATACTGTGGGGTCAGGATGACTGATTTCAAATCAGACTATTGAAGAAATTATTCCTTCAATATATAAGTGGTATCAACAGAAAACTCGCTGGAAGATACCCAAGGTAGGTTAGGAAAAACTACTGTAACATGGTACTGTAGTTTCTAAATTGCAAAGGTGTAAATTGCAACATATCGACTAATGTACATATGTCATGCAGTCTAATCATTATGCTGCCTACAAGGCAGCATATGACAGCAGGGTCCATCTAGCACTAGATGGAACAGAAAAATAAAGACATATAAATGAACATCCTACTCGGGTCATTTGCTGTAGCCTTCCTACTACATTAAATCATAGAGTTTCCTGATCAGGGAGACTCAAAGAAAAAGGGGCTGTACCCTTTACAGGATAAGAGTGTATTACTCATGCCTGAAGTATTTAATATTGCAGGATAATCCTAAAACTGATATCTAATCAGGATATTGAAGAAATCATGTTCATTCAATATAGGATTAGGCTCAGCAATTGCCCGAATTGGATACCCAAATTATATTGGAAAAAACCACTAGTATAAGAAATATAGTAGTTTTCTATCTACAGTATATTCTATACTGAGATATACTGGCTATCTGTATTACCTATACAGCAGTATATCCGGCATGTTGCCGGTCTGGCTATGATATGTCTGCATACCTTGCAGACCTAGCGAGACAGAGAGAGAGAGACAGTATGGAAAAAAGGGCTATCCTTTACTGTAACTATATACAGTAATTAGGGAAGAAAAGTCTAATAGACTACCTTTTTACCGAAAAGAGGTTCTAATAGAAGGGGAGAATGTAACATTCAGGCTTCTATTTAGCTACAGTACTGTTGCCAGCAACCCGCCGACAGTACTGATACAGTCGGCGCACCGCGTTGCCGGCCCTGCCGACAGCATACAGGCCACAGAACCTATAGCTACAGTCCAAGGGAGGACTGAGAACCTCGAGGACAGAAGGGACTAACCACTCACAGCCGTCATGGACGCCACTGCCGTCCAGGCCGGCAACTGGTGACAGTCCATGATTGTCGGCAGCCATCTTGGTTGCCAGCCAGGCCAGCAAAAGGCTATCATGCCGACAACCGCCGACAACGTCGGCAACCGCCGGCAAAGTCGGCAGCTGCCGACAGTCCATGACTGTTGTCAGCTATCTTGGTTGTTGGCCAGGCCGGCAAAAAGGGCTATCATGCCGACAACCGCCGGCAACGTAGGCAGCCGCCGACAACGTCGGTAGCCGCCGGCAAAGTCGGTAGCCGCCGGAAAAGTCGGCAGTTGCCGACAGTCCATGACTGTCGGCAGCCATCTTGGTTGTCGGCCAGGCCGGCAGGCGGCAGTATACCCTGCCGTCAGCCAGGATGAGAGAGGTAGTCTGGGTGCATCCAGCACTCTACCGTTAAGGAAAGAATGCAGGATGTCAGCCTAAAAGGCAATGGATAAACCATTAAAAAGGAGTGAGGGGAAGGGGAAAAGGGTCCTGTAACAATTGTGAAAGGAACTGTCAAACTTGACAGTCCTAGCACCTATAAAAGGAACTCTGTTTCTGTATGGTATCAACAGAATTTGGGTGCTAGGAGAGACTCAGTTCTCCAACCCAGAGACTGCCGACACAGTTAAGGGGAGGGGGCAACACTGCGCCTCCTCCCACAAAGAGAAACAGGATTCCAGTGCCACGTTATCTTAGGCTAAAAGGGGGTTACTTTCAGCCCAAGGAACTGTGGCACAGGACAAGTCTTTAGTCACAAGGAGAAATTGGTATACTACCAAAACCAAAGCGACTATAGAGGACTAACCTCCTTTGTCGGTAACCTTGTCGGCAGGGGAGTAAAGGTATCCCCCAACCAACTCACCCTGTCGAAAGGTCAACGACATAAGACTAAATACTCTAAGATTCTAACTAAATCCCAACACCTGCTGGTATATCCACAACCAAAGGTTAAGGGGATAGGCAGAAACCAAACCCCAGGTCAGCCATGTCTGAATAATATTCAGGCAAAGCCATAAGGGTTGTAGTGTGGGACTACACTCAGAGGGAAAGGGATTACCTTTAATTCTCCGAAGAGACGTGAGAAGTTTCATAAAATTACAGGAGGTATCAGTCTCCAATGGAATGAAAACAAAACACAAAGGTAATCGGGGAATGTCGAACGTATAGAAAGTGTCTAGGTTAGCCTAACTAAGCTAGACGAGTTCTCGGTTACCTAAATCACCAAAACTCTAAATATACGATCGACAGAGGAAAAATGAAAAAATTATGCTTATAAACACGTCTTCTCAAGAATATGCCTAAATAGCTAAATAATTATGAGAATTAAATAAGGCTATTTAAAAACTGGAAGTCATTCCGCTAACTAAATAACGCATGCCTAAGAACGACAGCGCCCATGGCGCCTCCAGTATTGACCTAGCTCTAGAAACACAATAAATACTCAATATCATTGAGAAACAAGAGCTAAAACATATTCAAAGTAAAGACCCGATACTCAACTTTCCGAAGGCAGAAGAAGATGAAGAAAGCATAATAATAATCCTTAAACCGATCGAAATGAATTCAATCACCGGAAAATACCACCGAGTGAAATCGCTACAAATAAAGGAATGGCCACTATAGTAGAGATGGCGCTGTTGTACTATCGATAGTAGTAGGGAGCGGGGATGGCCTTTGAAGGGCCCCCCTTTTATTTTTGCCACACCTCCTCGAACGTAAACTCTATCTGGGGTGCAGATTGCTATGAGGTGTGCCATTACGTCCTTACGGGATATCCCTTCTTAGAATTTCAAGGGATATTCGCTCCAGGAGCTAGAATTCTGGGTACCTTCGGTAAATTCTCTGGGATATATCACTGTAGTCACATATAACCTAGGAAGCTACTAATGAAGGAACTTCAATCAGCACGACATGGCTTGAGCCTAAAAAAAAAAAAAATATATATATATATATATATATATATATATATATATATATATATATATATATATATATATATATATATATATATATATGTACTCGATTTGATAACAGGAAATCTTGAAATAATGGAAAGGTATTTGAAGAAGAAAATTACTACACTAGTATGCACATTACCTTCGCCCACTTCGTTTTTGCGAAGGTTATGTATTGATAGGCGTTTATTTGTTTATTCTTATATCATTGTATGTTTGTTTGTCTCTGATTTGCATAACCTAAGAATTATTTGAACAAATCTTAGGAAATTTTGTGGGATGAATACCCAAAATCCAAAGAAAATTCAATCAGGTTTCGGAAGCGATTGGGTCAAAGGCCGAGGTAACCAAAAGGTCAAAATGTCTTTTTGCTATAATGTAGTCAATTTCATCCAATTTGTATGAAACTAGTGCAAAAGGGTGCATAATTTAGTTTTCTCTCTTGTGATATACGACATGTTATAAGTGAAGTTATGAGTTCTACCGAGTGTGTGTTCTAGTTATCTTGTTTTTTTTTTATAGTTATTCTAACTAGATAGACATTATACATGAAAAATCCCGAACCCTGAAGGTAAACTACAATACTTTTTTATGAAATTTATTTACTAATACAAAAATTTTTTAATCTCATTGATAATAATATCATAGTTTATTAGAATAGATTACGATATATTTCCAGTCTTTCAAACTGATCATTTCATAACAAACACTTGAACAGGTATTCAGTTGACCTAATTCATTTGCCTATATCATGTTTTATATCAAAAGATAGGCAATTGAATTATGCACGATTTTGGTACTATTTTCATGAAAATTGGATACAAATTGACCACGATATGGCAGAAAGCTGTTTTTTTTTTATTTAGGATTTCTTTTTTTTTGGCATTGATGTCGACTTTGACCAAATCATTACCTGAATATGATGAAATTGGCAAATCATCCCACAAAATTTCATTTCATGAGATTCAGTCGAATAGTTTTTTGAGTTATCTATATCGAAAAAATATAAACATACAAATGTAAGTGAATAAACACGTATAAATAAAAAAAAATAATCGTCGTAACGAAGCTGGCGAAGGTAATTGGGTATTAAAAAAAAAAAAAAAAAAAAAAAAAAAAAAAACATCTCACCTAGTGTTGTTGTTATCGTCAATGGCCTGCCGTCTTCTGCTTAATTTGTGGTCTCATCAAGCCCAGGGGCTCTAACAAGCAAAAAAGCACATAAGAAAATGGGAAATAAGAAAATAAATAAACTATATGAGAAGTAATGAACAAGTAAAATATATATTCTAAGGATAGTAAAAACATTTATGCTGATCTTGGATATATAAACTATAAAAACAGACTTTTGTCAGCCTTTCAACATAAAAACCTTTGCTGCAAGGTTGAACTTTTAAAGGTCAATATATTTAACTTCCCGGTAAGGAAGATCATTCCACAACTTGGTCACAGTTGTGTTATATCGAAAAGAAATCATAAAAATAAAAAGTTACTCACCTGAGAAGGTGCTTACATGATGTCGAATTTGTTCAACGAGCACTATGAATAGCTTATTTTCTCTCTCTCTCTCTCTCTCTTCTCTCTCTCTCTCTCTCTCTCTCTCTCTCTCTCTCTCTCTCTCTCTCTCTCTCTCTCTCTCTAAATCTGTAATTTAGCTTATAACTTTGAAGGCTCTCTCTCTCTCTCTCTCTCTCTCTCTCTCTCTCTCTCTCTCTCTCTCTCTCTCTCTCTCCTCTCTCTCTCTCTCTCTCTCTCTAAATCTGTAATTTCGCTTACAAAATGCTTTGAAGGCTCTCTCTCTCTCTCTCTCTCTCTCTCTCTCTCTCTCTCTCTCTCTCTCTCTCTCTCTCTCTCTCTCAAATTTAATCAAAATATGAATTAACTTCAGCAAATATTTTTCTTGAATTATACAAGGAATCAATCGTTAACATTAATAAAAATTTCCAACCTTACTACAAAAGAAATAAAAAGGTATTTATCATTGGATTAATCATATATACTAAATATTCATTAAATAGATTAATGCTAGTATACCTCTACTTTAAGGATTAAAGGGTTAGACCGCTTTGCACCAAAGTAAGACAATTTCGCGCATGACGTCACGTGGCTGCACTGACTGAGGTCCAGGTATAAATAATTCATTTGTTTGCATTTTACTGCACTAGAGTGAAGATCAAGAAAACTGTCTTCAACCGGATTAACCTGCTCTTCGCCTGGTCAGTCGTTTCAATCCAATGACCAACCGAGACAATGGCTATAATTAAAGCTACCAAAACTTCAATCTCTTTCATACATCACTATGCGAATTTACCCAATTAAGATATTGCCCTATTTGTTCGGTGCCTCATTTTAGGACAAGATTCCAAAACAAAAACATCGACTTTGAAAGATATCAAAAGAGAAAATATACAAAACCAATAAAAGCCAGTTCCATAATTAAGATTTTAAAGTTGTACCTGCTCTTATTTCCATACACACTTTTATTTTACAAAACGATATTTTTGAACAGAATTTGCTTATCTTGATTTAATGGTGAATGATTTGGGTTGCTGATGATAGTTAAGGCTCATAAAATATGGATGAAATCATAGAAAAGGAGGTTCTTAACTATTTTTATCGTGGGAGACATACTAGTACCTGGAGAGTTAACCGGGATTTCTCTCACACGGGGTCGTGAAAGAGAATGGATGTGGGCAAGCACTTCCCTAGTTACCCTTAATTTCTTTGTTTTGGTTTTCTCTCTTAATCCTGCTATGAATGACGTCACAAATATGTACAGTACCGACGAGGTGGTCTAACCTTGTGTGTATTAATGCTGCCCTACTTCAATGTATATCTAATCAGCTAAGAAATATTAAAAGATGAATGGGTGATTGTTCATCTCTCTTGTCTATCGAAAATAATTAGTTTATATTTCATTTTGAAGTAAATAGCTTGTTGCAAAAGAGCAATAGATTTCCAATTCTTCCAATGATTTAGGTGCCTTTTAGCTTTTTTTATGGGTTTTTCCTAGGCGGTGTAGACATAATGGTAGATTGCTCCCTTCAGGAAACACCCTAACCTGGAACTAAGCAAGAGACTCAAAGCAACACCAAAAAAGAATGATGAGCCTTTAGCTAGAACGTCGCTTTTCTCTCTCTCTACTTCTCCCCATGTAGAGCCTTCCTCGTAGCTCTACTCGATCCCAATTTACATAAGCAGCGTATAAAGTCCTACACTGTCTATGTGACTGAGTGTCAGTCGCCATGAATGGAATTTTGATCCTCAGGGTCCCTACGAGTGATATAGTTGGTTTAGAAAGTTTATATTCATACCAATAATCATGTCTTAGACTCAGCTATTGATGGCAAAATGCCTTTGATGTGGAGGCATTCATCTGCGACCTGAAATCTATATATTAACTGAAACATAGGAATATTGGAATATCGATAGTTGAATACCAATAAGGACCCAAAGTTAATTACTCTGAAAAGGCACCACATACATGTACAACTCTTTAAGTTTATTTGCAATAAAAAAAAGGATTGGAAATAACCAAATAATCTTTTGACGCAGCATTGCAAGCAAGATCGTTCATCCGTTTGTTTCTATCACATTTCCAGCCAACATATGTTAGATTAATGATTTCTAATAATAAATATAGAGTAACGTGTCACTCCAATCAGTCACTGAAGATACTAACAGGAACTAAGAAAGACACAATGGATATCCATTTTAGTTATGAAATGGTATTTGGAAATTTTAAGGAGTCTCTATAAAATTAACGTACTGGGAATTATCAAGGCTTTTTTTTTTATTATGTTTAGTACAGGTTCTTGTATAAAAACTATTCTTGATACTGGAAGTAAATTCCCGGTACCTGCATCTGTTGTACATAAAATCACAAGAACTGTATATCAGTGGCGTTTGCAAAGAATTATAATATTTTCATGATTATTATGCCCAGAAACCGCAGTTCCAATTACTATTATAGACCATATTGAAAAAAAAATGTAAAGAGTAAATCATAGATTAATAATGAAATATTTGAAGAAGAAACTTTCTACGCTAATATGTATATTACCTTCGCCAACTTTGTTGTTGCGAGGGTTACGTATTGATAAGGGTGTATTTATTTTTTTCTCAACATCGTTGTCTGTTTACTTGTCTCTGATAAGTATATCCCAAAACCTATTTGGGAAAATCTTATGAAAATTAATTTGATGATTGGCCATAATCCAAAGAAAATTTGATAGGGTTTTGGGAGTAACTGGGTCAAAGATCAAGGTAACGAAAAGGTCAAAAACTTCTTTTTGTTATTCCATAGTTAATTTCGTCCAATTTCCATGAAACAAGGGACAAATTTTGCATAATTCAATTTCTATCTTGTGATATATAACATGATATACGCGAAGCTGGCCGCTTTAGTGTCTGTTCTAGTTATGTTGTGTTTAATCAGTATGCTAACAAAATAAAAACCATACTCGAAAACCGCTATTCCTGAAGGTAAACTACCATTCTATATTTCATTCTTTATTTTTTCTTAGAGGAGTGTTTTCATATTATTTATAATGATATACAGGAACATATTTCAACGTTTAATGGATTGAATTATGACATATTTTCCACCTTTAAAACTGATCATCTCATAACAATAACTAGAACTGGTGCTCTGTACAGAGTATACCTTTGCTTATATCACATTGTATATCACGACATAGGCAATTGAATTATGCTCATTTTGGGACTAGTTTCGTGAAAATTGAATGAAAATTTATAACGATATAGAAAAAAAAGTTTTTTTAACAAGTTCTTGCATTGACCTTGACCTTTGACACAATTGAGTTATATGGATTCAAAGAAAAAAACACGCAAATGTAAATCAATAGGTATATTATCATGACACCGAGCATTATTAACAAATTGTTTCAAGTAAGTAATGTCAAATAATTCAACAGTGAGCATGAACGTATTTTCAATTAAAATGTCGACCGCTTTGAGTTTAAATGGAAGTGATTGGCGAGTGTAAAAACACATTTAGTTCATCATGATGACGTCATAGGTACTGTTTAAAAGCGCATATTGAATAAGAGGCTTTTTTATGTGAGAAGAAATTTAGGAATTTGACAAGTAACGTAATTTCTTTTGACTTGCAAGTCAGAACTGAGTCTTTGTTGTTCAAATCTGTATAGAATTGTGTGTTTTTGAGAAAATCATGACAACTTAAGAATTGATTGTTTTCAATTGTTATCTGGCAATAAGATAGAAAGAAGAGAATTCAAATTCTTACTTAGGTATGTCTGTTTCTTTAGATTTGCGAGAACAAATGTATAATAAAAAAAAAAACATTAGGAAATGACAAATAAGTTGCAGTCGACGTTCACAGTATGTGTCAAGGAACAAAGTAAATGATCGGAATGTATGTAAAAAAATATATGTATGACACAGTAGTTATAACTGTTAGGAATTAGTAAATAAGAATGTCCTGTTTCAGTAATAATCGCCCCCCTAACCACTTGAGGAAGAACACTGTAGAACTATTTACAAGCAATGAACAAGTTGATGTGGAGTCTTTACAGTTCAGTTTGTGCTATTATTAAATTATATATAATGAATAAAATAAATGTTTTGATTATGTAAGAATATTAATGTATAACATACGCATGATTAAAGTTGTGATAAAAGATAAAATTCATTAAAACATAATTGCCATTTTTTGTTTTGTTAGGACAATGACTCAGCTGACAGCATTCAGAATGAACAATGCGGAAACGTTTGCAAACAACACATGATGATTATATCAGAAAAAATCTCCAAGTCCCACGATGTTTGCAAAACGAGTAATTCAGCATAAACTATGATTTATTGTCTTATATAACTCACAAAGAAAATAGATGATAATTGTAGAATTGCGGGAAATTCCAAAATACATTCATCGAGCGAATGTAAATTTTTCATGCCATGAGTTCTTAAGCAGAAATATGCTCTCCGCCTATCAACGTATTTTTTGAGTAATAAGGAAATCATGTTATCAGAATGAATTTTGAGTTAGAGAGTAATTATAAGTACCCATACCATTGCCCCTCATTAGTTAATTGATGATTGATAAGAAAAGGTTACGGATGATTTATGTCAGCCAGTGTTAAAGGAAAAAAGGACATATTCATGTGTCATATTATAACGAGAAATGTGATTTTGATTGCAATTAAGTAATTTGGTGAATCACTGAGAGAAGCCCGCGTATTTCTATAGCTTCATGATCGTTTAATGACAGTATTAAGAGGCTAGTTAATTACCCTTCAAACGTATGTAAGTTTCAGTGATTTGTCTAAAAAGTAAAGGAGGCTGCCATTAATGAGTGTACGACGTGTTTTCTGTTCTTTTTTTTTTTTTTTTTTTTTTTTTTTTTTTTGTAGTTTAGTTATACCATAATGTCCCGTTTTTTGTATGATTCAAGGGTCTAATTTTAAGGTTTTTAGTTCAATTAGATTTTTCAGTTTATTTTGTTGCACATTATAGTTCTTGAATTTTTTTGTTTTCAGATGTTTTTAGTTATAAGTTCTGTACTAGATAAGTGATATAAGAAAATTGCGATATTGTGTAACCATTTTGAAATTATCAGTTACAGTGAGAAAGAAGTTAGTTGAATTTGAACTGTTATGCTCTGAGTAAGGGGGATGCTATCCTTTTGGACAGATTTTGATTACTGAGCCAAAATGAGAGTAAGCAGATTCGACTTATGCAAGTCCGTGTGTGTGGAGAATTGTGTTTGCAAACGATTGTGTGTGTAAGTGTATGCAAAGTGCAGAGAAAAAGAGTAGAGTGCGCATGCGCAAGATTGGCGACAATATGCTCGCAAAAAAATTTATATAAAGATAGGAATGACTAAGCAAGCAATTTATTCTTTATGGCGAATAGTGTCAGAGTTTTGTGAGATAATGCTGTGGAAAGCTCAGCAAGGAAAAAAATAGTTCTTTGCCAATGATTAGAGTTTCAGTTATGATATTCTATCTTGATTAGTTTGCAGAATCAGTTATTACTACCTTTTCTTAGGGGAGTTAGGCACCTGTTGAATGTATTTCTTTGACTAGTAATGAAAATTGAAATATGTATGAATTTTCGTTATTTGTTATTTCATACGTTCTGAGTAAAAGATATAGAATGATTTGTCCATTAAATACCTTAGGGAAATGTTGTGGAAATTGAGTAAAGAGATTTTTTCTTGTGGAAACTATGCGACAAGTTAAGAAAAAATGTGTTATGTTATGCATACTGTAAAGTTTAACGTATTTTGTGAACAGTTCAGCTGTAGCGAAATTTTATGCTGATCAGTTTTAACGTAAAAGTACCTTTTCCGCCTTGTCGTATTTTTCATTGTTTGAGTGTTAACGTAAATCTGATAAAAAAAATTTCCCTATCCTTAATTGCACTAGGAAGGTTCGATTTCATATTAGCTCTCGCTGATGTGACGTTAATGTCCTAGAATGATTGTTTTTTTGTTCGCTAGAGTATGAGTTCGGCCTAGTTTGAGTACAAGCGAAAGAGATAAGTAACACAAAAGAACGGTATGTAAAATGCGTGTCTCAGTTGTGAAACTTGTGCCAGGAAGCGTGTTTGACGTCATCGATACAAACAATATATCAGCAGTTTACCCAGTTTGGAATTCCAACAATTGGGTTTTTGCAGAGTTTGATAACAAAGCCCAAATGACGATGTTGTCATAACTTCCTTCTTGAAAGGAGTGTGTATTTAGGGAAAGCGTGCAAGAGAGAGAGAGAGAGAGAGAGAGAGAGAGAGAGAGAGAGACTTACCTTACCATATTGCCTTATTCTGTGCTTGAGTTTCCCCAGGTCCCTCAGTGAGACACCAGCGAGTTGCTAATGCATCTTCCGGTGTATTTTGCATCTTCCAGTCTTGGATGGTCTGGGATGCATCCTAGGTATTTATCGAGCGCTCTTATTCTTAAACATATCTACGCTCACTCCTGATATGTTTCTTAGATGAGCTGGCAGTGCATTAAATTGTCACTGCATTATCGATGCTGGTGTGTTGCGGATTAATGTCCTGTGTGCCTTCCTTAGTTTTCCTGGTATAGTTTTGGGCACTATTAATCTACCTCGGCTTACTCTTTTTAGCTCCATGATGTTTTCAGTAATTCCTTCGATTTGTTTCCATGCTTGTATTATCATATAGCGTTCTCTTCTCCTTTCTAGACTGTACAATTTTTAAAAATGAGGTATTTCCCAGTAGTCACAGTCCTTAACTTCTTCTATTCTAGCAGTAAAGGACCTTTGTACACTCTCTATTTGTGCAATATCATTTTGGTTGTGTGGGTACCATAGCACATTGCAGTATTCGAGTGTGCTTCGTACATAAGTTATGTACAGCATAATCATGTGTTCAGGTTTTCTTGTTTTAGAGTGTCTGAATAGCATTCCTATTTTTGCTTTATATTTAGCCAACAGTGTTGCTATTTGGTCGTTGCATAACATATTCTTGTTTAACATTACACCAAGGTCTTTAATTGCTTCCTTGTTTGTGATTGTCTCGTTATTAGGTCCCCTGTATACATATACCATTCTTTCTCTGTTTCCATAATTTATTGATTCAAATTTATCGGAGTTAAATACCATCCTATTTATCTCTGCCCATTCATGTATTTTGTTTAGATATCTTTGTAATGAGTTCCTATCCTCATCACAAGTAATTTCTCTACGTATTCTTGTGTCATCGGCGAAACTTATCACTACAGAGTCTTTAACATTACAGTCTCTCTCTAAGATCGTAATAGCAAACAGCAGTGCAGCTAATACCATACCCGGTGGCACGCCAGATACCACCTGAGCTTCATCTGATTCCTCGTCATTTGCAACCACTATCTGTTTTCCATTTTGTAGAAATTCTTTTATCCATTTTCCCATCTTTCCCACAATATGAAGCTTTCTCAATTTTTTCTCTAATATATTATGGTCTACCTTGTCAAAGGCTTTTGCAAAATCTAGATAGACCATATCTGTGTCTTTTTCATTTATTATATTTTTGTATATGCTTTCATAGTGTGCTATCAGTTAGGTTTGTGAACTTTTTCCGGGCACAAACCCGTGTTGACCTATACTAAAAAAATTATTTTTAACCAAATGATTCATTATTTTATTTTTCATTACCCTTTTGTACACTCTCATGATATGTGATGTTAGACTAACAGGTCTATAATTGCTTGCCTCAAGTCATCATCCACTTTTGAAAATCGGGTTATATATGCTACATTATGTGTAATATATATCTCGCTCATATCAATACTTTGTCTTAGCAGTATTGCAATCAGCTTCGCGATAGTGTGTGCAGTTTTTTTTTTTAACAAAATCGCTTGAACTTCCTCTGGCCCAGCCATCAATCTATTTTTAATTTCACTTATAGCTGGCAAAATATCTGCTTCATTATTATGTATATCCTCATTATTCTCATTCGTAATTCTTGACGTGAATTCACTCACATATATCTGCTAATATGTTGCATATTTCCTTTTTTTTATTTGTTAACCGTCCATCAATTCTTAGAGGGCCTATTTCTAATCTCCCCTTTTTCATCTTTTTTGCATAAGAGTGAAGAACTTTGGGAATTTTCTTTTTGTTTTGAAGTGTCCTTTCTTCGAAGTTCCTTTTTTTTTCATTTTCTTTCGATGGTATAATGTTTTCTTCTGCATTTGCTATCTTACTTTTAATTTCCATCATTTTCCATACATTTTTTTCTTTTGCTAGATATTTCTTCCACTTTCTGAAGTTCTGAAATAAGATCCTTCTGTCTCTTGGTATGCATGTCTGATGTTTATTTTTTTTCCCAGTACATATTTTTCAAAAATTTTCTCCAGTATTTTGTACAGTATATCCGTATTTACCTGTATATTATCACTTACTAGTACATTTTTCCATTCTTTGTTTAATTCTTCATTTATTTCTGAGCATTTTATATTCTTTCTATAAAAATTATATTTTCCATATTCTTCCCATAGTTTTGTGCTTTGTTTATCTCTGCGTTCACTTGCTTTGGAATGGACTATTAATTCTATGACACGGTGGTCTGAAATTCCCGTGTTATACACTATTATTTCTTTAACATAATTCACCTCATTCACAAATATTAAATCTAGGATATTGTCGTTTCTTGTTGGAATGTGGTTTATTTGTTGCATATTATGTTCTAATAGCATACCTTGAAGCTTTTCAAGTTACCTTTTATCTTTTGCGCTACTATTACTTTCTTTTTTATATGTACATATACAACCACTTTCTCCTATCCGTTCTTTCCAATCCACGAAAGGAAAGTTAAAATCTCCGGATAGGAGTATATTCCAGTCTTTATGGTTTTTACATATATCATCTATCTTTTCTATTATTATGTCAAACTCCTTAGTATTTGGGGCCTGTAAACTACAATATTTACTATTTTTTTCTTATTCAAATTCTACCAAAATCAATTCACATTCTGTGTTGCTATATTTTTTCACAGACTTTTCCTTGATTTCTGTCTCTTCCATATATTGCAGTTCCCCTTGATTCCTATTGGTTCTGTCTGATCTATATGTTTGGAAAACCTTTATCTGGTCATTATTGCCAGTCACTTGGGAATACCATGTTTCACTTATATTTGATATATCTATTTTTTTTTTTTAATTTGGGTTAGTTCTTCTAAGAACTCTATTTTCCTTTTAGAGTTACTCATGACTAAACCCTGTGCATTCATTACTATGATGGTTTGTGTTTCATCCCCATTATCTAATATCGGTGATAATATGGATTCTTTCATGTTTCCTTCCTGTTCCAATATGATGTTTTTTTCCTCATTTCCCGGAATTTTGCCATTAAAAATATAACTTCTCTATCATATTTGCTCTTTCGCCTTCATATTTATTTTTGTGTTTATAACTGCAATTATCCTCATATCTGCACCAACCCCTGGCATTATATATGCATTCTTTGTAGTTCGTGTCTAATTTTGCATATTTGGGTTGAAAGGCATCATATCTTGGGACCCTTTTGTGCATGGCTTGGTATAAACTTGGCTTGTTTTTTTTTTTTTTTTTCTTTTTTGGTTTCTGCTTTTGAATTTTATGAGAGAGAGAGAGGAGAGAGGAGAGAGAGAGAGAGAGAGAGAGAGAGAGAGAGAGAGAGAGAGAGAGTTTATATACTTAGGCGTTGAGATGCCCTTAGGTGTTTAGATGTCCCTTGTTGTAAGTTGGCAGGTACAGACTATAATCAGGAAATTTTGGGACATTGCTATTATAGCGATGGAGAATTTACTTTGTTTGTTGACCGTCAGGTTGAACTGATGATCTGTTGTGATGCTTATTGATGCCCTACCTGACCCCAGCTGAGGAAGGGGGAAAGAGGCCAGATTCTTTATGTAGTTGTAACGTATCCCTGTAGGTGATGCTCTTTGCACTCAAGCAAGATGCTTTGAGGAAGACCGCTGCCAGAATTTGAGCAATTAATTATGGGTTGTGTGGAACACTCCAGTAGTGGGAGTGTTCCAGGGATCCCAAGCATTTCTCACTTAATGCAGAGTAGAGGCATGTTTAATGATGTTTGATGGTGATGTTCTTTTCTTGTGACTTCTTTGAATATCATGGCCATAGTTAATGACTATTGTTGTCACTGTTTGATAATGACTGAAGTAGATCCTCGTATACCCAAGGGATACAAAAGTATCTATGGAGAGTGAATGTTGAGGATATGTGCACATGTGATGATTTTCTGAAAAATTGTTTATATGAAAAGTTACTTTTATGTAATTTAGTGTTTTACCTGCAATTGTCAGTTCTGCCTGCGTAATGTAGTTGTGTTTACCAGTACTATATCTGAAATCTCTTTCTGACTGAAAGTCCCGTGAATTAGCCAGAGTATAGGCTTGATATAAGAGGGCATTCATTGTCATTGTACGATGACTGCATTCACCAGTGAAAATTTAGGATGTAGATAGGTTAAGTATTTTTAAAATACAAAGGTTACTCTCTGTTGTAAATGTTGAAAATTATATTTTGCAGTCACAGTCCTCCGTGATAGGTTTTCTTGATGAATTATGTAGTATTCATATATGTTTATATATGAAGTATATATATCAAGAATACAGGCATGTGTAGGGTTGACAAATGATTTTTCTCTAACATGTGTTCACTGATAATGAGTATTTTTTATAAGTTTTTGACGTGAGTTAATTTTTGTTAATAATTGTTCACCAATTTCCATTTATAGTGAAATGTGTTAATTATTACATATGGATTTTTAATCTAAGTCTTGTTCACCCCTATTGAAAGTGAATATGGGTTCTCAGGGATTGATGATTTTTTTTTTATAATTGAGTAAATTTCAGTGGGGTTTTATTTTGTTAAGTTTTCTTGAAAGTTAATGGCATATCCTTTGTTTAAAGAAATACTGAATTCTGCAAGCCCTGAGGTGCCATAAGTCTGTTGCTGGGGGACTTGTCACATGTAGAATGATTAAAGTAAAAATCAAAATATTAATGTGGTTAATTAAAGTCACAGGAAGTAGGATGGTTGTTGTGGCAGGATGCACAAAAAATTAACCCCCACATCATTGAACACTCTAACTGACAAATGTCTCCTCTCTACAAACTTTCCCCTTATTTTATCAAGTAGACTCATAGACAGAAAGGACATTAAAACAAAACTGCCTTAAAGCTATATTTCCTAAAACTAAAACGCATATCCCAAACCACCCTCAATCAAAATATTCACACTTAAAACTAATTACAAAAAAAACACCTAACAAATCTTAAAAATTACGAGCACACCAACACAGAATATGTCTGTTTATAAGTATTGCGACACCAACACTCGTTCACAGAAAGCCGAACTGTCTTTCTCGGCACACTACCACCGCTATGTGATTAACAGATGAAACTTTGTGGCAATTTGCCACAACTGTCTTCCTGATTGGGGTCGTGGTTATCATCATCATCATCATCATCACCAGTTGAAATACACAGGCTAGGTCATCAACGTTTGGGCAATCCAATAGAGCAGTCTAACACAATCAATTACAGGCCAGGACATCAACAATCAATTACGAAAGAAAATCTCTCCAAAGGAGGAATTACGGTCTGCAAAATAAAAAAGGAAAACACTTACGAATACTCCTAGCTAACTAAACTATTGCACTATAATCAAAGATAATTAATTCTTTCTATCAATCAGAATCACTCGTAGCAAAGATAAATAAATTGTACTCACTTTTGAAATAAAGAAACACTTCCACGCTGGCCGAAAGAATAATAATGATAATCCAGTATTCACACACACAACTGCCTCTAGCTGCAGTCAAATAAAAAAAAAACTATTTTCCCGAGACAAGCACCTCTGTCATAACCTAGCTAAAACATAAGCAAACAATCTCATTTATACCAACAGTCTTTCTCACAACAAACAATCAATACACTAACTACCTCTGGCTTGCTGACAATCTCTCTCTCTCTCTCTCTCTCTCTCTCTCTCTCTCTCTCTCTCTCTCTCTCTCTCTCTGGATTTGGCAAACAAAAAATAAATAAAGATAAAAACAATAATTAATCCTCCACATTGTTGTCGATTTACGAACTCGTCTCCAAGATTCCTGGGTATAAAGAAAGAGTTGCACCATTAATGTGGAATGCATATTTTTTTCATTTTTTTACTTCCACGGTCAAATCATGATGGAGGTTGGACAAAAGCTGGGACCTTTGAGGTGGGGCAACCTAAATCTGGGTCACGTACATTTCCGCTGTCATGAGGCAAAAGTATACCACCTATCTCCCAGCGGAAGCAGGTGCCACCTCCCTCTTGTTTGACAGGGATAGAAGTTAAGACCGCAATGTTTATTTAATAAGTCATATTCGGTACTTGAGATAAATTGCTATGCTACAAATGGAAGAAGACTAACCGTAACTTGCTGTGTATCCAATCTCCTTGAATATGTCTTTAATTTACAAGTTAACTACCATTGAGAAAACCTTTTCCAGTGATTTAAAAGTCAACGGCAGAATTATATTTCTTGTGTAATGTAATTCCTAAGATTTAAAATTCTATTACACTTGCTTTGAAAAATATTTCTCTCCCTATTTCTGCGA
>NC_090740.1:99102456-99107456 GCF_036898095.1 Palaemon carinicauda | reverse complement strand
TCCAAAAGAACACCTCTGGCCCTTATCTTCCAAGTGAGAAGATGAGGGCGTATCTTTTCCCTAAGGCATCAGCTGATGCAGTGATTCCCCAGCCTCAAGAGGAGATCCCCCAAGGTCAGAACCAGGTGGATGCTGAAGTCGCGGTCGCGATGCAAGACATCCAGTTAGATAACAGGATGTCTGACGTGGACGAGCGTTTGGAAGAAGACTTCCTGGCAGAAGGCCAGGACGAGGTTCAAGCCCCGGACGTCGTAGAGGAAGAGGTCAACGAGGTGTCGGCTACTCCGGTTCAGATTCCGGAGCCTATTCCCTCAACATCGGCCGGTCTCCAAGTAGAGCTGGGACAGGCCCTCTCTTCGATTGTTGGAATGATCCAACAAATGCAGAAGGAGAATCAGGAGAAGGCGGCTGCTATGGAACGGCAGATGCAGTGCCTTGCAGAATCACATGGGCCCTAGAAAAGGCTCAATGTGAAAGACCTTCCCTTGTGCTCAGATGCTAACCCATGGAGGTATGCTGAGCACATGCCAATGACGACTGGAAAGATCGTCATCTCGGATAAGCTGGGCTCAGTTCCCCTAGAGGAGGTGGAATTCTGGCCCAGCAAGGCATCATATCCGGACCGTTATGTCCGGCTGAGGAAGGAACCAGCTTCAAAGGAGGAGACAGAGCCGAAGGAGGTCATAGTGATAGACCATACTAAGGCTCAAGCTCTACTTTCATCCTCGTTGAAAGAGAGGGGCTTCTCTAACTCAAAAGTAGCTGCATTGAGCAAGAAGCTCCCTTCCTTTGTGTCCTCTCCTGCTAGAGCCTTCCCCTTTTTACAGAAAGCGTTTGCGGCTGTACTAAAAGCAGTCGAGGCCGACAAGCCTTGCCCCTCCCTGAAGGAGTGTAAACCCTTGTCGCTGGCCCTACCTATGGACCACAAAGACTGGAAGGACGTCCATCTTACGTTCTCAGTTGGGAAGTTGGAGGCTGATATCGCCGGACGTCAGTTCGGCGAGGACCTCCCTAAGCTGTCTGACTTTCTCTTGCAGAGAGAGTTCGAGACAAAAGAAAGACTGGCTGCCTCAATGTCTCTTCAGACTACTCTTGAGACGATGGCAAGTGACCCCAAGGTCCATGAAATGTTCATGGTGGTGGCCAAGACTCATCTGGCCACAGTGACGAAGGACCTTTATGGCTTCGTCAAGGCGAGGAGAGCTTGTAGGGAGTTCGTGTTCACCTCGGCTATGGTGAGGCACGAGCCAAGGAAACTAATCTCCTCCAACATTTGGGGCAAAGACCTTTTCCCTACCGATTTGGTCAAAGAAGTAGTTGATAAGGCCGCCTTGGAGAATAGAAACCTTCTCCAGAAGTGGGGCCTGGCTATCAAAAGAAAGTCTTCCCCGGATGAAGGTCCTCAACCAAAGAGGAAGACTATGAGGACTAGGCTACCGTCTCGGCCAGCCAAGCCTTTTAGACAGCAACAGCAACTGCAATTGCCATTGCCTCCAGTGCCCCAGATCGTGGCACAAACCCCGACCACTTTTCAGTGGGTACCCCAGGCCGTGTCGACACAGTCCACAGCATTCACCCCATCGTTCGAAGGGCAGTCTACTTCCCTTCGAGCAAAGCCTAGAGGGGCAGCCAGAGGCTCGTCTGGGCGCCCCTCAAGGGGAAGGGGATTCAGGGGTGGTCGGGGTCAGGGAGGCAAGACCTCGGGATGGCAGTCCAAGCGGGATGATACCGGTAGGAGGGAGACTTCTGAAATTTCGGGATCGTTAAACCTTCGATCCCTGGGCCCACAGCCTACTCAAGAATGGACTGGGCTGGAGCTGGTACAGCACTCCACCCCCGGGCCTTCGGGTTTTCCAACACTCCACCCCCGTTCTGGAGGAGTACGTTCAAGAAATGTTGGAGAAAAATGTGATCCGAAAGGTGAAGTCCATCAAATTCCAAGGGAGGCTGTTTTGTGTTCCCAAGAAAGACTCGGAAAAGCTCAGAGTCCTTCTGGACTTGTCGCCACTCAACAAGTTCATAGTGTATTACAAATTCAAGATGCTAACACTGCAACACATAAGGACCTTACTGCCCAAGAGGGCATATTCCTTCTCTAGACTTGTCAGACGCCTATTGGCACATTATAATCAACCGTCGACTCTCCCCCTACCTAGGGTTCAGGCTACAACGAAGACTATACGCCTTCAGAGCCATGCCATTCGGGCTAAACATAGCCCCAAGGATTTTTACGAAGCTTGCGAGCGTAGCTCTCAAACAATTACGCCTAAAGGGAATTCAGGTAGTAGCCTACCTGGACGACTGGTTGGTGTGGGCAGCATCCGAGACAGAATGCTTGCAAGCTTCCAGTCAAGTGATCTAGTTCCTACAGTACCTAGGTTTCAAGATCAACAGATAAAAGTCTCGACTTTCTCCATCTCAAAAGTTCCAGTGGCTGGGAATCCACTGGGACCTTTTGTCACACTGTTTCTCCATCCCGGCGAAGAAAAGGAATGGAGATAGCGGGTTCTGTCAAGAGACTTCTAGATTCCGAAAGGATATCAAGACGCGAACAAGAGAGGGTACTGAGCTCTCTCCAGTTTACTTCGGTGACAGACCCAGTGCTAAGAGCACTGCTAAAGGATGCAACCGGAGTTTGGAGAAGTTTTGCATCAATCGTGCGAAGAGATCTGAGAAGACCAGTTCCGCTTCGGCTACATACTCTTCTCAGGCCTTGGTCCCAAGCCAGACTTCTAAAGAAGTCGGTTCTTCTTCAGCCACCTCCCCCGTCGGTGACGATTCACTCAGACGCCTCGAAGGAGGGATGGGGAGGTCACTCTCATCGGAAAAAAGTCCAGGGGACTTGGTCCAAGCTATTTAAGACCTTTCTCATAAACTTTCTAGAAGCTATGGCAGTGCTCCTTACCTTAAAGAAAGTTTCCCCGCGTCACTCGATCCACATAAGGTTGGTGATGGACAGCGAGGTAGTTGTGAGATGCTTGAATCAACAAGGATCGAGGTCACCACCTCTCAACCTGGTGAGTTGGCCATCTTCCGATTGGCGGAAAAGAAGAAGTGGTACCTGTCGGCAGTTCACCTTCAAGGAGTCCGCAATGTGACAGTGGACGCTCTATCCAGGTTCACACCGATAGAGTTGGAATGGTCCTTAGACGCAGGATCATTCTCCTTCATTCTGAATCAAGTCCCAGAACTGCAGATAGACCTCTTTGCGACGAAAGACAACAAGAAGTTGCCCCTGTACGTGTCCCCGTACGAGGACCCCTTAGCGGAAGCAGTGGACGTGATGTCCCTCAACTGGAACAGAGGGTCCAGGATTTATCTGTTCCCTCCCCACAACATTCTGTTGAGGGTCCTCAACAAACTGAGATCCTTCAAAGGGGTAGCGGCAATAGTAGCCCACAAGTGGCCGAACAGCGTGTGGTTCCCCCTGGCATTGGAACTACAGCTGAAGTTTGTACCGCTACCAGATCCAGTTCTGACCCAGCGAGTCCAGAAGTCGACTGTCTGCGCTTCATTACAGAAAACCCGGATCCTGCAGCTCATGTTTTTCTCTCCCTAGCGGTGAGAAAGCGTTTCGGGATTTCGAAAGCCAGCATAGACTTCCTAGAGGAATATAAGTGCAAATCTACTAGAAGGCAATATGAGTCATCTTGGAGAAAATGGGTGGCCTTTGTCAAGGCGAAGAATCCGCAGGAGATCTCGATAGACTTCTGCTTATCTTTCTTCATCCACCTCCATGGTCAAGGATTGGCAGCTAACACGATTTCAGCGTGTAAGTCTGCTTTGACAAGACCCATTCTATATGCCTTCCAGGTCGACCTAGGTAACGAGTTCTTTAATAAAGTTCCGAAAGCCTGCGCTAGGCTCAGACCTTCAGCACCTCCAAAGCCCATTTCATGGTCTTTAGACAAAGTTCTTCATTTCGCTTCTCTGTTGTGCAATGAAGAATGTGCGTTAAAGGATTTGACACAAAAAGTTTTTTTCCTATTTGCACTCGCGTCCGGGGCCAGGGTTAGTGAGATTGTAGCCCTCTCGAGAGAGGCAGGTCGTGTTCAGTTCCTGGATGGGGGAGAACTGAACCTGTTTCCTGATCCTACGTTTCTCGCCAAGAATGAGTTACCCACCAACAGGTGGGGTCCCTGGAGAATCTGCCCTCTGAAAGAAGATGCATCTCTATGTCCAGTAGAATGCCTAAAGGTCTATCTTCATAGAACTTCAGACTTCAAGGGTGGTCAACTATTCAGGGGAGAAACATCAGGCTCAAATTTATCTCTGAATCAACTTAGAGCGAAAATCACATATTTTATTCGCAGAGCGGATCCTGACAGTACACCCGCAGGTCACGATCCGAGGAAAGTTGCCTCATCCTTAAATTTCTTTAATTGTATGGATTTTGAACATCTCCGTTCATACACTGGCTGGAAGTCTTCCAGAGTGTTCTTTCACCACTATGCGAAGCAAGTAGAGGAAATAAAGAGATCTGTGGTAGCAGTGGGTCGCGTCGTTAACCCTACTGTTTAACTCTGCGAGGAACAGTGGTTTTAATTGGGACGATTAATTCCAGGGTGAGTGTGTAGTTACATACCGTACTACAAACTAAGTGAGGGCACTGAGTTGCCCCTGTAGACTGTTCCATTTCCAAAGGTGAACCTAGCATAAGTGCAGACATGTGTGCCGAGCGTTTCTAACGCTAATGTCATTAATTTGTAATACAGACTTTTATGACTTTGATACCTTGGTATCTTAAAAGTGGCATTTAATGTGTTTTCTTTCAGATAAACAGTTCTGTTTACTATCATACTTATTCTTAAAGTTTTGGGTTATCCTCTTCTTATATATATATAATTGTGGTTAACCTGTTTGTTTATTGTCTGTCAATGAACTTGTTCTTGAGAACCTTGCGTCTCCTTCACCTGTGTCAATTTATTGGTATAATTGAGAATTCATTCTATGTACCTTATCTGGGATAATTCTAATAGAATTGTTCCTTTATGCAAGCT
>NC_090740.1:99089956-99099956 GCF_036898095.1 Palaemon carinicauda | reverse complement strand
ATTTTTTGATTTCAATAATTGATTTGAGACATGGTTAAAACTAACACACTTTTACAAAGAGACTTTTTTTTTAATTCTGTTACTAGGGAGTAAGAGATTTGTGAAGCAAAAGACACTTACGTTTCTATTCAAATCTAATGAAGTGCTGTATTTGGTTACAATAACCTTTTCTTGACTTAAGGTACATGGTGATGCAGAGATAAAAAAAACGCCTTGTTTTAGCTTGTAATCGCATGTTTTTGTATATTTCAGTTTTTGTAATATTCTTTCTCGCAACTGCTTGTATATAATCTCATTAGCTTTTAAATACATTTTACTTGCTTTCACCAAGCCTCTCTGCTAGCACCTAACAACCACTTCGTACAGTGACATTTTTCAGTGTTGTATTACTGAAAATATCCATTGTTCTAGAATGTCCATTAATTATCCCTAATCTATATATTTATTTGAATAGGCATGGAATAGTTATATAGCGTATTTCTATCTATTGGAGGTTATGTTCCACCCAAAATATAAATGTATATAAATGCAGTTATTTCAAAGCCGGTTTTACAGGAAGAATGTTTGAGAAATATAAAAAAACCTTGTATAATGCAAAACTATCTTTAATTCAGGAGAGGTGGAGGAAGATGAGGTCGTGGTGGCTTGGTGAGAGAGAGAGAGAGAAGGAGACAGAATTGGGGAAGACAATTAACTTTAACCACAAATAAAAAAAAATCAAGATTCCAATTTAAATGTTACCGGCAAGTTTTAACTTTGAGATAAAAGTGAAAAATACTGTACAACATTACAACATACGCCATCAACCCACCAGAGAACGTAGTGCATTACGAACAGTAAATATATCAAATCCTGAAGGTAATTTGTATCCTTCCAAGCCATACAAACCTAAGTCCTCTGAAATATGGAATGTTTTTAGCAGAGCTGGAATGGCCGACGAATTCATTAGCAAGGTGATTAACGACAGGCGATGAGCTCTTTCCACTTTCCTGTGGAAGTCTCTTCACTTTTGAAATTCAGCTCAGGACAGAAAGTGGTGGTTGAGGTGGGATGTTCAACATAAGGACTCAGATTTGTATATCTAAGAAAAATGAAAATTACTTTTAAAATTTGTTATTTGCTCCTATGTGTATACAAACCTTTTGTCCCTTAAAATAGGAAAACTCAACTGATGGTTGGTAATTGCTCCTAAAACTGAACTGGTAATTTTTTTTTTTATACAATATGCCCGTTTCCTTGATCCCGTACAGAAGCGAAGGATATTACTTCAGCAACCCCACAAATCTGTCCATATAGGAATGTGTAGGCTAACAGGGCTTGGCCTTTTTCTTTCTCTCCTTTGATGCAGTGGGGATTGACAAATCTAACGAATGCGGACCAGTGGGTTTGGTATTTATTCCACCACTCTCGCCCTCATGAAGGGAGGATAGGGGAGAATTACTTCTCATAGATCTAATTTAATAACAATGATGCTCGAAACATATCTTATGAACATTATGTTTGATCTACTATGTTCACCCCAAGTGAGAATAAAGAAAAAAAGTAACAGGAAAGCTAGTCATTTTAACTTTCATCCAAAATCATATTGAAATATCATAGAAGTCTTCCTATTGTATGGGAACTGAAATGGTTACACAAATACAAAAGCAGCCAACACTGACCAAATAACTAAAGTGTTGAAGAACTTTTAGGTAAACTCCCTTAAATAGAAACCAGTAAAGGTTATGTACTTCCAAACTCATGCTTTCATCACCTAGCTGACTGCAAGATTCTTCTTGATGGCTAAGATAGGATCTATACCCTATACTTTGTGCGCTGTTGTTCGAGCTGGTACCTCGACCCTCTCAGCAGCTAAAGTGTACGCTCTACGAATTGTCTCAGGAACCCATAAAGTTTGTTTTTCAATTCCTCTATTGGTTTTGCTAGAAGCTGTTGACACTCAAGAGTCAACTATTCTTCAGGTGACACTGTAGAGTCCTCACGAGACGGTAAAGTATCTCCTCTTGATTACCACCTGACACTTCACGTAGAACAGTGGCTTTCAACATGTGGGCCCTGGCCCATTCTGAAAAGGGCCATAACATGAGCATCTTTAAAACAATGAGAGAGAGAGAGAGAGAGAGAGAGAGAGAGAGAGAGAGAGAGAGAGAGAGAGAGAGAGAGAGTATGTATGTATGTATGTCTGAATCTACATATACAGTACGATCCCTAATTATGCGTGTTCAAATTATACAATTCGCCATTTTTGCAGTTGCTATTTTTCAAAAAGAAATTTTCTGTATCTGCAAAGCTCTTTAAAGTCTGCGAGTCAAGCACTACAAAATGTATCAAATCTATTGTCTTTTTAATCATATTTGTAGCCCTAAATACAGTGTTTGATAATAAATGCTACAAAACGATATCAACCTTACATCTTATTAATATAAGTTCATACTAAATAGCCTATTTAAGAGTAAAATTCCAGATCAACTATAAAATCAACTTTAACTATGAGAGTCCAGCTTGGCTAATAATAATAATAATAATGTGTGCAGTGTGTACTGATAGGGAGGGGCACCTGCCATGTTAGGTTTAAAATTGTGTTTTGCATCTAATTAGAGAGATTGCTCCTGAGGTTACAGTGACTCATTGCATGATCGATGAACAGGCAATTTCATCTAGAACATTCCATAGGGAAATTGAAGCCTTCTTAGAATTTATAAGGATAGTCAATTATATAAAATTTATGACTGTGAACACTCATCTTTTCAAACCCTTGTGCAAAAATTTTGATTCTGAGCATCAACTGCTTTTCTACACTAAAGTTCAACAGCTATTCAAGGGTAATGTCCAGAACAGAGTTTTTGAATTTCGAGAAGAGCTAAAGATTTGGATATGCAAGATAAGGAGCCTAATTTTTTCTATGATCCACTTTGGGAACCACGTTTAGCCTATTTAGCTGACATATTTGACCGTCTAAACAAAATCAATCTAAAGCTTCAGGGTTAAGACACAACAGTAATTCACTTTGTTAACACTGCGTGTTTTGTTGCTAAAATGAAGAACTGTTCTACGAAAGATAGCTCCAGTAATTTTGCTATATGAGAGAAGCTTTGTAAAGTGGCTGAAGGAAGAGAAGAAGAAACAAAATCTTACGTCCAATCAGTCACCTTCGTAATTTGTGCCAAGAATTTTCCAGGTACTGTACTTTCTTGATCTTGAAGAAATACATCAGTCATTTGGGACAAACCCTTTTAATGCAAAACCAGATATTATTTCCGAATCTTACCAAGATGAATTTCTAGAAATGAAGTTCGACTCAAGTATCAAGTATTTTTTTTTTCTAAAGAACATTTTATACAGGAATTCTGGTTACACGCACGTGTATCATATCCTAAAATTGGGAAGCTTAGGCTAAAAGCCCTTCTACCGTTTGCCTCTATTTGCCTGTGTAAATCCAGGTTTTCTGACTTATTACAAATAAAAACAAAAACAAGAAATTGCTTGGAGGTGGAGCATGATAAGAGATGTCCATTATCTACAACTGTCCCGCAAATTAATAAACGCAGTTAAAAAGCAAGCACAACCATCAAACTAGCTATCAAATGCAGTATTTTATATGACAACAATAAAGTACTATTATTTTTATTTCTATAATTGCTGTACATTTGAAATAGTTTTTATTACAATATAAATAGGTGAATTTTATTTACTATAAATGCACGCCAGTGCTTAACTTCATAAGTGAAAAAGTGAAATCTGAGTTTTTATTTCAATATCCTAAATTTATTTAGAATACTATTAATTAAATTCAGGCCAGAGGATATTATCATAAGTGAAAAAGTATTTTGAGTTATTATTACAATCCATAATATTCAATTATGCAAATAATGGAAAGTGTTAAATTTCATAGGTGAGTATATGTTCTTTGAGTTTTGATTACAACACATAATCAACAATAAAATCAACATCTATGGCCGACATTTTCTTTCAGTAATAGAAATGTAAGTTAAAGAAGTGCTCTTAAGAAATAGTTCTGTAAATAATAATGTAAAACTAATAAAAGTTTTCAAAAAAAAAATTCAATTAAAATCTTATTGCCAAATATAGGCCATGGGCACAAAAAAGTTGAAAAACGCTGGCATTGAGGATGAAGAAGGTCTTGAACCTGGGCTTGTGTATCGACAGGTTCTAGATTTTGGCAGCAAACTAAGGTACAAAATTTATGGAGACCTCCTTTCTGCTCTCAGCATGGGTTATTACTTAGGCAGACCATGAAAGTCACCTACTCTCTTCTCGGATTTTAGGGCTTGAAAGCGAGATCCCTGCCCGACAACTTTTTCAAAGGCACGTGAGGGAAACATATAATACGCGAAAATACGAGTCCAATCACAATAAGGGCCCTGAGATCCTGGGGATGGGATTACTCAAAGCTCCTCACAAGCATTGACAATTCACGTGATGAGGAAAGGTATACCCTTCTGTAGAAAGACTATGCTCTGGGCTAAGCAATGGCTATTTACAACCTCAACTAATAAGTGATTTTCTTGGTAAAGGAAGACAAGGATTATTACCATGTAATTAGTGGATTATCCAGCCCTCTTAGTTGAAATCAACTATTACATAGTTGGCCCAAATCAATTTGGAAGGAATAATATAATAAGAAATATACATTATGAGCAATATTTTTGTATACAAATTTGCTACACTGCAAATAAAACTTTAATCTAATATATCAAAATGTGACTCTTAAAAACCTTAAGACTCAATAAAATTCTAGACTACATTCCGCATATTTGTCTTACGGTTAAAATCCTGTCACACTCTTTGCCATAGTAAACTATTGCATATGGTGTCACATTAAAAACCAATAGGTTAATCTCATATGATAAATATGCAATGTTGCTGTCATTTTACTTCAGTTCTTTTGACTTTCTGATCTGATGATTCCCATGGAAGAGCACTGGTTTGACTTTTTCAGTTTATTACTTTTTGATTCATAGTCCATATAGTATGCCATTGTGTTGCAGTACTATGAAATACTTTGTGGTTTCATAATCATTGATGGGGGAGTTTCAAGCCAAAATTATAGTAAATTCATATCTGATTTAGCAGCAGCATCTGCTTTTCATTACCATAAGCTCAAACATGGGTAGGAATCAGAGAAGTTCAAGATCTGTACTAGAGATGCTCCGAATGGAGAAGTACCCTTTCTATGGCATCAATCGTAAGGGCAGAACATGGTACAATTTCCTTGGAAGACTGCTGTAGAGGACCGACATATATAGTCAGACATCTATGCAGTCTCTCACAAAATGCCTTTCACTCAAAAGAGGCTGAATAGTCTGCAACTGTGAAGTGTAAGAGACTTCTTAGATTGATGGTATCTGAAGGGACAGCTGACAGATAAGAGCTTTCATGAAATCAGTTATCTCAGAACCTCGACTATAAGTGCTATCAGATTAAGATACCACTCTACTTATGGCCATCAATGCCCGAGGCTTGGTGTGATCCACACTTGGTTGATCACCCGGCGAATCAGGGTGAACGGAGGGAAAGCATAGGCATCTAGGTTGATCCCAAGCCTTTTTGAAGTCAAATTCATCATATGTCATCTGCAGGGCTACAGGAGAGACAGTGCATGGAAGTGTGCGCTGATCACTGGGGGAGCCCTACGCTTCACTCTTTCTTCTTCGGCTTATTCCCATTGGTCGCCGTTTCGAATGTGCCTTTTCCATCAATTTCTATCTTGCACAGGTGCTTCACCAATTCCCTTATCCCTCAAGTCCTCCGGTACACAATCGCTCCATCTCCTTTTTGGTCTTCCCCATCTTCTTCTAACTTGACCTTCAATTTCCATGGTATACCTCCCCACAAGATCCCCCTCCCTCCTCAGTAGATGTTCATACCATTTCAATCTTCCTTCTTGTCCTTTTTTTATATCTCCAAACCTTTGTTGATCCTCTGATGTTGTCATTCCTAATTTTATCCTTTTTAGTTACTACACACATCGACCTAAGCATTTTCATTTCTGCTACATCAATCTTTTTCTCATCAGTTTTCCGTAGGGTGACTGTTTATGTACCATAGAGCATTGATGAACGTGAAAAACTCGCCAATACAAACCAGAGATCTGCCTAATCCTCAAATATACTCCCTTAAACTGAGCCAGGTGTGCATACATAGGAGCTTTATCGACTAACGAGTTCGACGAGGAAAGAAACTTCTCATCAGCATCAATTTAGGCATTGCCACGAATGATATCAGAGAAGACTTAGCTTGGTTTTTCTTCCTCAAAGAAAAAGTCTGACAACAAATGGAAGCCTTCCTCTGCACTCAATACATGGGGATAACTGTAAACAGGCATGTCATGTAAACTACAAGAAATGCAGAGTGAGCGGATCTAGAGTTTATCTAGCCATAAACTGGTTGCAGTGTCCACATTTTCCCCATCCTTTATGATACTCTTGCTTTGAATTCATAATCAAATAAACTGTTTATAGCATCCACACTTTCCCCTGCATTTATGATACTCTTGCAGCACAACCATAATTAAATAAACTGGTTATAGCATCCATACCTTCCTGAGCATTTAGATTATCTTGCTTCACGATCATAATCAAATAAACTGGTTACGGCATCCATACATTCCCCTGCATTTATGATATGCTTACAGCACAACCATAATTATATATACGGGTTACAACATCCACACTTTCCCCAGCATTTATGATATTGTTGCTTTACAACCAAAATTGAATAAACTGGTTAAAGTGTCTACACTTTCCCCAGCATTTATGATACGAATATTCTTGCTTCACAACCTAATTGAATAAACTGGCTATAGCGTCCACAATTTCCCCATCATTTATGATATTCTTGCTTCTCAACCATAATCGGAAAAACTGGTTACAGCATTTACACTTTCCCCATCATTTATGATATTCTTCCTTCATAACAATAATCGAATAAACTGGTTACAGTATTCACACTTTTCCCAGCATCTATGAGATTTTTGCTTTAAACATAATGAATAAACTGGTTATAGCGTCCACACTTTTCCCAAAATCTAAGACATTTTTGCTTTAACCATAACGAATAAAATGGTTACAGCGTCCCCACATCCATAATTGAATCCATTCACAAACCATTTCGTCTATCAGAGAAAAAGATTAATGACTTTAGAGAGAATGCAACAGAATATCCGTATTCGTTGCAGCCAAAGACAAGATGAAGAATCTCTAACAGTGAAGTGTGAAGGGCTATTCACCCTCTCACTACCTGTCGTTAACTCCCTCACTAACAAATTCTACTCCTGTCTTAGCTTCAATGAAGACATTCCTAATCATAAAGGACAAAAGGTTTACATAGGCATATGAAAAAAACTACCCTTGTAAGAAAGGAAAAAAATCTACATAGCCAACTCTTTAAAACTACTTAAGTAGGCTAATTCATCTAAACTACTTTTACAATATTGTTCTAACTCATGAAAAGTGTCTGGAACTTCAGTATAACTTTTTATAATGCATTAAACCGATCTCAAACTATCATGCATTTCATAATTAATTTCAATAATTTTTCAGTATGACCATGTTATGTATAATACAATATAAAGTCAATAGCATTATACCAAACAATACAAGCCATAGTTAATTATGTAAACTTATATTTCTAATGGAAAACGGAAGTCACTTCTCTCCATGAAATATTTAAAAACGACAAATTTGAAAGTAACTTGTATTTTTCCCAACCAAACAAACCCAGAGCTATTTATAAGGATTATACTTTCAGCAAAGCTGCTCGACTAGCTGTAAGAGGTGTTACTACCTATAGCTAGTTAGCGAGGGGGTAGGGCCAGGCTACCCCACTCACACACTCCTGTGTTGTCTCGTCACTTTCTATTGCAGGCAGGATTTATCAGAGGACAGGTGATGGCGGGGCAATCTTTATAAAAAGCTCTAGGTTTGTATCTTTAGGAAAATACAAATTACTTACAAATGTCATTTGTTCCAACAGTAAATACAAACCCTCACACTTTTTATAGAAAGTCCGAACCGACTGGTTGATATTTGAGCAAGGGTTTTCCCCTATGTGCTCTGTACATAAAAGGAAGAAAGCCTAACACATCGCTAAATTCGGTGCAATTCAAGATTCGGGCTGAGCAATATATGTGATTGTGTGATACTAGCAATGTGACTAGTCTAAGTAAGAATTCTCAAAATATAGGGGTCTTTTGAATCAAACATAGATGTTACCAAATCCTAACTAGCCAGGGGTTATGGGGACGTAACAAGTATGTTTATAACTTCTTAATAGGTTACACAAGGGAGATGATTTTACTTGCAGTTAGCAGTGGGCAGCTTTGCAGAGTACCTGTGCTGTTCCCCCAAAAAGGATGGAAGAAAAAACATCCAGTCATTCTTTATAATTCATTCCAAATTTAACCATGGTCGAATTCTGCCCTCCACCATCTGCTACTTGTCCATGAAGGAGCCTGAGGTGTTTGAAACATTTATTGTATAGCCACCACAGGGTCAATAGAGAACGTCTCTATGTTCCCTTGGGTCATGTCTTGCAGGAAGTGTGGGTTTGACGCTTCATGTTCTTCTTAAATGCTAAGGACATACTCCTACCCCTAACGTCTTAAGATCTAAGTCTCGTCTATATTGAAGAGAGGGATCAGGATTCAATGCTTGGTCTATGACCTTGTGAATCCAAGCCGAGAAGAGTGCTGCCACTTGGTGGCGAGCTCTTGTAGTTTTCTTGATGTAACACCTCAAGTTCCTCCATGTCATAGTAGCTGTTAATCTGAATCATTGATTCTCCCACAAAGAACTCCTGATCCGAAGGGTTCAAATCTGGGATCAGAGTAGCCAGGTACGAAGTCGAGTATTATCCTACCCAACCCTGTAAATGAGACATTAAAGGTGGACCATGGCATTCGCTGACTCTCTTGCCCAAAGCCAACACGAGTTGGAGACCTGTCTTCAAGGTCAGATGAAGATCTGTGGCTTGGCATTCTGGTCTTAAGGTGGGGAAACCTTCAGGGAACGAAGGATGTGAACCATGCTCCATGGAGGAGGTCTCCTTCCAACTGAGGGTATGTAAGCTCAAAACTCCTTATGGGGAGAGGTAATACATACGAAGAGGATAGGTTAGCTCATTTCGGCCTGAAGGCGAGGCTCAGTGCAAAAACAGAGAGGAGTTGTACCCCCCCCCCACCCCAGAAGCTATCCAAGAAAACTCTGTTATGCTGAAAATAACGCGGAGGGGAGGTATCCTGTCCAAGAAACTAACCACCGAAGGTAGTTTCCAACCCTGTCAACCAGAACTGGAAAATTCCAGTGGTATCCAGAACACCCTTTCCCAACTTGCTGTGAAAAGCTTCTCATTGTAAGGAGGTGTTGGGAAGTGTCCAGGCAAGATAACGTAGAGGACCTACACCTCCATGGAAGATAATCACATGTGGCTGTCTGAGTAGATTGTGTCATGGAGGGAGTTTCTCAGGACTTCCGTCAGCAACTGAAGAAGGTACAGGAACCATCCTACAGATGTCAAGAGGAGCTAAGAGGGCCATTGCTAGGTTGTGGATGACCCTGTCTTGTTGAGCACCTTTGTCATTAAGAGACGTGGGTAAAAAAAGGCTAAAACACCAATGTTAACCCGTTGTTGCTGAATGTATCTTGCCGTAGAGCGTGGGGATCCGGGTCTGGTGAATAGAGGAGCGGAAGCCTGTTGTTCAGGGACATTGCAAAGACATCCCCTCAAAGTCTGGATTTTTAGGCCACTGGATGATTCAAAGACTCCTCAGCTACCAAAATCTGAGTAGTTCTGCTAGGATGACCATGAGAACAATTCTACTTGACCAAAATGAATCAAGCTGATAGGGTAAACCTAGTTGTCTTCTGCACACTTTAGGTTACCCATGCTAGAAGACAGAAGTGGGGCCAAAAACAGGCACCACCCTGTTTGTTCTATATAAGCCATTGGAGTGGTGTTCTTGTTCATCAATACCACTGAG
>NC_090740.1:99082456-99087456 GCF_036898095.1 Palaemon carinicauda | reverse complement strand
TTATGAAACTGGACTCTATGATGTTTCTTTTTACTAAGTTATTTGAATGAACCAATTTCTTTGCACCTGACCAATTAATAGGGTGATTTTTATCTCTAACGTGGGCAAAGAGTGCATTATTATCTTGAGCATACCTGACACTTTTCTTATGTTGTTCAATTCTCTTTTCTAGGGCTTTACCAGTTTGACCAATATAGTATTTTTCAAAAGCATTGCATTGAATACGATATACACATCCCTTGGTAATGTCAGGAGAATTCTTTATTAAGGCTGTTTTTATTGTATTTTTACTCTTAAATGCTACATTTACATTGAATTTTTTTAACAGTTGGGGAATTTCTTTAAATGAAAGTAAAATAAGAAGAAAACAAGAATATACCCGCCACTAGAAATGACCCTTTTCAGCAGGTGTCTAACGAGCTTGCGGACTCCTCCTCCTCACACCTGAGTCAAGCCCAGGTAGCGGGTAAGGGAGTGTCATTGTTCTCTAAATCTCTATATGTATGTTCGTACTTTTGCTTTCCCTATAAATTGTAAGAAACCTCTCTCAATAAATCAGTCCTCTGAGAAAGTATCACGAAACTAGTCAGGACTCAAGTGTATATTCTGTATTTTCATTTTCCCTGTGGTTCTTCTGCATATATATATATATATATATATATATATATATATATATATATATATATATATATATATATATATATATATATATATATATATATATATATATATATATATATATATATATATATATATATATATATATTATATATATATATATATATATATATATATATATATATATATATATATATATATATATATATATATATATTGTGGGCGCTTTTTTCATAGTTTTTGAATAATCTTCGTGTGAATGGCTTCCTCTTCTTCGTCAAAGTTGAGTATTTACTTCTCTTTGCCTTTATTTCAGGTAATTCTGGTTTAACTCCCTTCAAAGCCTTATATTTTAGCTTTTGGTTAGAGGAAGCAAAAGCACTTCGAATCCTGCTAGCATGGCGTCGGACCTAAATCCCCAATGGCCTCTTATTTATCGTGTTTACTTTATTTTTGGGTAAGTTTTATGTTAGCTAGTTTTTCTTTAGCATTACGATGCTAAGGACTCAATTTTATATATATTTTCATTATGATTTGCATTAAGATGCTAAGGACTTAATTTTAAATATTTTCATTGCGATTTATTATTTTAGTCTTTTGCGAGATCGTAGCAGTTTCGGCTAGCTGGCAGTTAGGCTGGCCATAGTCCCACAACGTTAGAGTTTCTCAGGGCAAAGAAGGCACAGTTTTAAAAATCCCCTTTTCGAAAGGCGAACTCATTTTTATTGTTCAGTTGGTTCGCTGACTGTCTAATGCCTTTTTTTTTTAGCTTCTGGGATTCTCCTTTCTTCTTGTGGTATCTGGCAAGGTCTATTCTTTAACGGCATGTCCGTCAGGCCATTGTGCTAAATACGCTCTCTAGTTGGTTTATGGTATTCCTTTTGAGTTCCCCTTTGCGAAGGGTGGGTACACTTTTTCCTGTCGGTGCGCTGACGGTTGTATGATGCCGTATTGTAACCCTCTTTATTTTGTTGATCCCTGTTATTGATATCGAACTTATATATATATTGTGAGTGTTTTATTGTTTGAAGGCCTAGACCTTCAGGGTCTCTGGCCTATTAACCAGACAGCATTTGCCTTTATAAAGAGAGTTGTCAGACCGTCGGTATTGTTGGTACTTACGGCTTCGTCGTCTCCGACGGCATTCCTTTTCTGGACCATGCTATAGCGATATGTTGCTATATTATCTATGTTGTCTTATACTGAGAAACTCTTTTTTATGACAAGATGTTTGTTACATACTATCGTCATTTTGTTTTCTGCTATCGTTACCGACACTGCCGTAACTGGCGGCAGTTCTCGCCTAGTATTGGGTATAGTTTTTGTGCCCCTGATTTAGGAATAGCCTTGGGAGGCGGCGATGTCGTTACCTATCTGTGCCGTTATTAACGGCAAGGATATTTTGTTGTTAGGGCAAATGTTTTTATTATTAGTGAGTGCTTTTTATCGAGATATCTGGTGATGAGTTAAAACCTCAAAGTGGCATAAAGACCTTACTTCAACAACTTGTGACGTATCCTTATGCCAGTCGGCTTTGGAGTTCTCTTTTGTGAAAGGTTTTCCTTAACTTTATATAGTGTTTTACAATTGTTTGAAGGCCTGGCCCTTACGGGTTCTGGCCTATTAGCCTGACAGCATTTTTCCTTTATAAAGAGAATCATCAATCTGTCGACAATACCACTACTTGCGGCTTCGTCGTCTCCGACGGCATTCCTTTTCCGGGCTGTTTTATAGTAATGCGTCGCTATGTTATTAATGTGGCTTATACTGCCACACTCTTTTTGTTAGGACAGGATATTTGATACAAATTATCGTCGTTTATTTTGCAGCCGTCATTACCGACACTTGTAACTGGCGGCAGTTCTCGCCCAGTCTCGGGTATGATTATTGTGACCCTAAATTATGATTAACCTTGGGAGCTGATGATGCCGTTACCTATGTGTGCTGTCAAGGATGGCATGGATATTATGTTATGCCGGCATATGATTTATGAGTTTAACCTTAAGTGTCAGCCTTGGGAGTTGATGATGCCGTTAAGGACGGCACGGATATTATGTTAAGACGCCATATGATTTATGAGTATAATCCTCAGGTGCCATAAAGACCTTACTTCTACGACTTGCGAAGTATCTTTATGCTGGTCAGTTCTGGAGTTCTCTCTTGGGAAAGATTCTCCTTAACTAGACTTTAGATTTAACTATCATATTTAGTTAACTATTTCCATCACTTTATTCAGATCCTTTGACGACTTGGATTGGATGGTGCATCTTACAAGTGGAATTTTATTACGATCCCCCTTGTCAGATTTTGGTTTAAAGAATAGCCTTCTATTTATCTTTGATTGCTCCAATTATTGATGCGTCTATATCTTTGTAAGGTGGGTGACTCTGTTACCTTCCTATTAGACCTTTCTCTGCAGAGAGAGTAGGATTTTGTTTTTAGGGAGCATTCTTGTTCCCTCTTTTATCTGAAGGGTATTCAAATGATAAATGGGGACAATTTCAGTTGGCTTTACTTCTAATATAACGCCGTTATAGGAGTCTGAATGTTTTGAACCCTTTCTCTCTCTCTGATTAAAAAATTGTAAATAAACACATTTTTGGGATTTACTTTTATAATTTTTTGGACTGAAATCTTTAATAATACTAACCCATTCCTTTCAGTGTGGTGATGTAAAGAGACTAAAATACTCATGGCCGTTTTTCCTCTTTACAGGCGGAATCTTTGAAGGAGATACATTGTTGAGTTCCGATCTTTGCCAGGACCGTGAGGTATCCCTGTGGTCATGATAACTGCAGGATACATGTTCAATTTGGGAGAATGAAGGGTCAAATCTCCTACTGGGGCCCTCAGGACTGCAGACCATGGGAGTCTTTTCCGGAGATGGGGAAGATTTCAAAAAAGGAAAATTATTCCTGAGGTTGGCCCTTAACCTGACAGGGTCTGTACACCAACATATCTTAGGAGACTCTTCATCTCTGCTTCAGGTAGTGCAGAATCTTTTCACTGTTCCTCACCCAGTGACTTCACGGTCCCCAAAATTCAATCCTGGATATGAACAAGGGACCTCGTCCTTTTGTCCCCCCAAGACTGTAAGAGGGGGTAGAGGTCGGTCCGACGAAGGTTGTAGGCCAGGGAGTCGGGGTCCCCGAAGTAAAAGGGGAACAAAGGGCAAACATCCGCAACATAGCAATGAAGATACTCCAGTAGGGGGAAGACTGTAATGGTTCAAGGACAGATGGCTGTTCATTCCTTGACCACAGAGCGTAATTTCCAGCAGTTTAGGCTGGAAATGAAAGAGAAAATCCCTGAGGTTCAATAGATTTATCCAAAAATTAACACCCCATCTGGTACAATATGTGCAGGACCTTTTGGGAAGAGAGTTATCTGTTGCCCGAAATCTATAAGTTTCGAGGTCATCTATTCTGCGTGGCAAAGAAAGTTTCAATAATTTCTCTAACTATTCTCGACTTGTCGCATCTAATTTTATTCGTTCTTTGCGGACTATTTCGCAGATACGGACCTTAATACCTCGGGGATATACATCGTCGCTATAGATCTGACCGACGCTTATTGGCATCTTCCGATAGGTCGACGCTTCTCCCCCTACCTTGATACTAGGCTAGAGAGAGATGCTTATATATTAAGAGTTATGCCATTCAAGCTCCTTCAGCATGGGAATGCACGGAAGCAACATATCATGTGGCAAAATTCCTCCAATATCTTGGATTCTGAATAAACTTCCAGAAATCAAGGCTGAACTTGAATTTCCTGTGGATAGGGATTCGTTGGAATCTAACGACTCAAACCCTCTCTATTCCTGCTGCCAAGAGGAAGGAAATAGCCCGGTCACTTCGGTCTTTCATCTACTTGAGAAAGACCACCAGACGTTGTCAGGAAAGGGTTCCGGGCTCATTTCAGTACGTTTCTATAACAAACCCTCTCCTCAGGGTCCGACTCAAAGATGCAAGAAGGGTTTAGAAAAAAGGAACTTTCACAGCTCCCCGCGATCATCAGAAGACGACCCTGGGGTTGCTTCGACGGCAACTCCGTCAGTGTTCACATGCCAAGAGCGTTTCAAGATGGTTCCATTGCACTTTCCTCCTCCTACAGTGTTTCTACCTACGGATGCCTCACTGGACGGTTGGGGGGTCATGCTTCTCTCAAGAAATTGCAAGGTTGTTGGTCCCAGAGTTTCAGGCAATTCAACTTAAATATTCTGGAGACCCTGCCAGTCTTCTTATCCCTGCAAAGTCTATATTTAAAAAACAACATTCATTTACGTCTCGTATTAGACAACAGAGTAATGGTTCATTGCATCAACAGGAAAGGGTCAAGATCTCCCCAATTAAACCGTGTACTGATTGGCATTTTTTCATTTC
>NC_090740.1:99063251-99064456 GCF_036898095.1 Palaemon carinicauda | reverse complement strand
TATTTATTTATTTATTTAAATATATATGTATATATATATATATATATATATATATATATATATATATATATATATAGATATATATATACATATATATATATATATATATATATATATATATATATATATATATATATAAATTATATATAATATATATACTTTATATATATAAATATATATATATATATATATATATATATATATATATATATATATATATATATATATATATATATATATATATATACATATATATATATATATATATATATATATATATATATTTATATATATATATATATATATATATATATATATATATATATATATATATATATATATATATATATATATATTTATATATATATATATATCTTTGTCTACATTTTTTCACAATTCTATGTGGGGTCGATATTTCTGGTCAGCTGACTCCATCTACATCTGTCCCACACCTCATTACCGGTTAATCCCTTTGATAAAAGATTATCATTGATGCAGTGCATCCACCTTCGCTTTGGTCTTGCTCTCCTTCTCGTTACCTGTACCTTCTTTTCCATCACTCTTCTCCTAATATACTGTTCATCTCTTCTCATAACATGACCCTACCACCTCAGTCTACTTTTTTGGATCTCTTTTGGTAGTTTTCTAACTCTTGTGGTGCCCCCAAATACTTCATTCAGTATCTTAACTCTTTTTGGTACCCTATATATCCATCTAAACATTCCAATCTCTGCTCATCCATTTTCTTCTCTTCTGTCTTCTTTATTGCCCACGTCTTTGCTCCATATATCATTGCAGGTCTCACAACTATCCTGTGTACTGTATATATATATATATATATATATATATATATATATATATATATATATATATATATATATATATATATATATATATATATATATATATATATATATATATATATATATATTAGAAAATTGGCGCCTTACAATAGCCTTAAAAAGAATAAAGGTGAAAATAACAAAAAGTGTAGCACCATGCATGCGGGCAAAAACCTAAATTATAACCTTTTTTTATCGTGTAAAAAAAGCTATATCTATACCAGAACATAAAAAGGAAATGACATATGCAAGTTGGAAATTAAGTATAACCGAATGAATCCTTATTGATTACAAAAGAAGGACTATGTAAGGATGGATTAAGAATATTTACAGATACAAAATGTCATTGAAAAAATTCATAGA
>NC_090740.1:99048251-99050751 GCF_036898095.1 Palaemon carinicauda | reverse complement strand
GTGTGTGTGTGTGTGTGTGTGTGTGTGTGTGTGTATACATATATATATATATATATATATATATATATATATATATATATATATATATATATATATATATATATATAAAGATATATATATATATATATATATATATATATATATATATATATATATATATATATATATATATATGTATATATGTATGTATGTATACACACACGCACACACACACACACACACATATATATATATATATATATATATATATATATATATATATATATATATATATATATATATATATACATATATGTATATATATATATATATATATATATATATATATATATGTATATTTATATATATATATACACATATATATATATATATATATATATATATATATATATATATATATATATATATATATATATATATATATATATATATATATATATATATGTATATATATATATGGACTGAAATATCAATATGTATGTCGACTGATATTTGTAAAGATGGATAGAATTACATATAAATGGATAGATAGAAAGACATAAATAGATAGAAAGATTGATACATAGATATATAGATAGATTGAGAGATAGATGGATAAGGATATAAATATGTAGATAGTTTCATATATAGATATGTAAAACAGATAGATAGAGAGATAAATGGATAGATAGCTGGATAAAAGCAAATAAGCAGAGTAAACATTCAGAAAAAATTCACCCTCTCTTCTCAATTAAAGAACTCCAAATTAAACCTGCAACAGGATCGGGGTATTTTTTGTTTTAGCCCCTCGTAATTTATTTTTCTTTTTCAGTATAACCCACTGCGGAGATATGTCAATATTTTTTTTTTCCTAATTAGCTATATCATTTTACTTTCAAATATAACGGGAATACATACATTTTTGCCTTATTTGTTTTTTCAGCATATAATTTTTTATATAATTTCTAAACGATTGATCCTATAGTTTTAGGATTTCAATATTTGAATTAAGACATAGTTATAATTAGAATGTTTTTATAAAGAATCTTTTCTTTTTAATTCTGTTACTAGGGAGTAAGAGATTTGTGATACAAAAGACACTTCAATTTCTATTTAAATCTAATGAAGTGCTGTATTTGGTTACAAAAACCTTTTCTTGACTTAAGGTACTTGGTGATGCAGAGATAAAACAACACCTTGTTTTAGCTTGTAATCGCATGTTCTTGTATGTTTCTGTTTTTGTATATAATCTCATTACCTTTTATATGCATTTTACTTGCTTTCACTACGCCTCTCTACTAGCATCTAACAACCCCCTCGTACAGGACATCTTTCATTGTTGTATTACGGAAAATTTCTAATGTTTTATTAATTATACCTAATCTATATATTTATTTGTATAGGCCTGTAGTAGTTTTATAGAATATTTCTATCTATTGGAGGTTATGTTCCACCCTAAAAATAAATGAATATAAATGCAGTTATTTTAAAGCCTGTTTAACAGGAGGAATGTTTGAGAAATATGAAATACCTTGTATGGTACAAAACAGTCTTTAATTTTATATGCAAGCGGACATTAAAACTCTTTGAGTAATATGAGGCTATTTGTAATCACATTATTTTCCTGAACAACGGACAGATGATACCAATGATTTTTTTATACACCTTAATCCTTCAACTAACTAAAAGGCCAAAATTTTTTGTTTCCTCAGAAAGCAATCCTTAATGTTGTATAGTATTCCTTTTTAAATTACGATTCCTAACACCTGTTGAATTACTCTGTTGAATTATGCTTGAGAGAAAATATAATATAATACCATTGACTTTTGACAGCCAGGCTTTGAATATATTCATATACAAAATAGTGAACTAAAACACTCGTTGAAGTGTATGAAACTTATGCACTCTTCATACATAGTTCTTAATCATTCTTAATAGGTTTGCAAACTCAATTGGTAGTCTAAGGTTTTCAATCAAACATAAATATAATTTCAATCATACCAAACACTTTAGACAACTCCAAGCCCAGCAATGTCATTTCTTTTTTACTTTCTTTTGAATGAAATATCACATCACAAATGGTATTATTATGATAATCCTTTTGAGATCCAGAAGCATACGGAATTTTTTTACCCTTGAGTGCCAAGCGTTTTTACGTAGCGAGTTTTTTTTAATATTTTTCAAAAGCATTCTGAGTCCATAATGTTTTACGCTAGCTAAGTTATTCTAATCTTGATTTCATACAAACAAGAGAACTTTTTTTTACAATCATGAATATATCCCTTAATTATATATAATTTACTTATTTCATATCAGATTCTCAGGAATAAAAATTTAATTGACTATGTTTTCAACAGCATAAAATATGCCCTTCCCATAACTATACTTTTCATATATTGTGTGAGACCCCCAGATGTTGCTCCTACCTCTCTTTTATCCCACATAACTAATGTTACTACAGCTTCAAGTGATGGCACCGATGGAGTGTGTGCTCAGCTGGAATCACCTGAATGACCACTTC
>NC_090740.1:99033251-99043251 GCF_036898095.1 Palaemon carinicauda | reverse complement strand
AAAGGCTGTGAAGTTGGCTGCTATCCTTGGTGGTGAAGGATTTGCCGACATGACAACGGACGACGTTAATGTACTGCTTGACTGACACTCCCAAGAACTAACTGAAGAGGACTTAGAAGAACTAACGAAGTCAGCTAGTGAAGAGGAAGATGATTCGAAAGATCGAGAGAAAGATGATCTAGACCGTAGATAAACCTTAGAACGGCTCTTGACCATTTGAAGATTATTGAAAGAGGCATAAGCACTTTCACAGGAATGTGACGATGATAAGATACGGTCTCTACAATTTTGCAACAATTTGGACGGCAATATGCAGCCGTATAAGGTTCTTTTAGAAAAAAATTAAGAAAGAACGATGGCAGTTACCAATCACCATGTTCTTCGAGCACCGAAAAGAAGTACTTGCAATCGAAGTTCATGAGGCGCTACCAGAGGATTTGGCGCCCCCAACTTCAGAAGTCATAAAAGCAGTCATTGGCTGTGCAACCTACAATCACCCTTCATCGTCATTATATCAATCCTGAAGTTAAATCACCTTCATCATTATCATCGTATCATCGTTATTGTCGTCATCTTTATAACCTAGGAAATTATTCAACTTTAAGAATCCTTCATCATCCAAGTTGACGTCTTTTTCTTCCATGGTAAGCAAAACAAATATTTTTCTTTTTTTAATTTTAATAATTATTTGTCTCTGTACTTTGTAATTTTTGTTTCACATAAAAACTTTCTTTTTTTTTCGTACGTGTGTACGTATTATAAAGGTGTTTTAATTTTTCTTTCATACTTATGTACGTATTGCAAAGGTTCCTTCTCTCTCTCTTCTTGCTTTAGTTATTTACTTTATTTCATTTTAATGATTATTCATTAGTTTAATTTGTAATTTTTTTTTAAAAAATCAATGTATTGTCCATGTATTGCCACAGTAACTAACATTTTGCATGTATGTACTTTATTAATTCTCTAGTGTTACAGGTGTATTTATGTACAGTACAAAAATGTAATAGTGTACTGTACAACCTAACAAATGTTACAATCTTTCTATTATTATTGATATAGTGAAGGGTGTGTTATAAACATTACAGTGATTGTCTTAAACAGAATATAAACAATTAAATATTATGAAAATAATGGTTTTGTCCTACTTCACGGATTTTCGAACATCTCGGGTGGTTTCACTCCTTATCTACCGTGATATTCGAGGAAATACTATATATATAATGGATTTTGAGCGAAGCGAGAATCTATTTTTGGGTGAGATAGCCATGTCGTCCTGATGGAAGTTCCTTTAGGATAGCTTCCTTGGGTATATTTGACTACGGTGATATTCCTAGAGAAATTTACCTTAAAGTATCTAGAATTCTAACTCCTAGAGCGAATAGCCCTAAATATATCTAAATGGGATATTGCATAATATCGAGGGGTCAAAGTGGCAAGAAAATTAAAAGCGAGAATGAAAGGAGAGCCGTTAATAAGGTATCTCTCCTATCCCGTTTCGAGTGTGTACACAATGCCGCCAACAGCGCCATCTCTATTCCTTGTAGCGATACACGAGGTGCTAGAGATACTGTATTTTAGGGAGGGGTCCTTTAACCCCTTTTTTTTTATTAAAAGGAATGGCGGGTCCATCAGGACGACATAGCTATTTCACCCAAAAATAGATTTTTCGCTTCGCTCAAAATCCGTTTTTTGGGCTCAGGCTATGTCGTCCTGATGGAAGTTTACTAGATCATTACTGTATCTGTGGATTCTCAAATCATGCCATACCCTAAAGAAAGTATTTCCTGGTCAGCATAGACCTAGAGACCTATGATGTTACCATCATACATCATTTCATCTAATCATAAACCATGTTAGTGCTTCCTGCCCCCTACAGGGAAGAGTCATACTACACTCTGGGAAAAGTTTCGAGGAGTACATATTACCTATGGATGACTAACAGACAAGCCCGTATAGTGGTCCCATCCTATACGTTATAAAGCAAAGTTTGTATAAGAACCACCCATGTCAGTATGAAATACCAACATGTCCGCCGGAATATCTATTCTTATCAGTGGATTGGACAAAGGTTTGTATCCGTTTAGGAACCATATTGCATATCCACCACCATCCCTTTAAGTTACACAATCTTTCCTTCCTGAAAAAAGAATAAACCAAGAATGTTTGCTTGTAGTAAGGAACAATCTTAATGACCATTCAAGTTAAAATTATCCATAGTTTCAAGTGTAATGCTAAGTACATTTCTAATAAAATGACGTGGGCGATTAAGACGCAAAGTTCACTAAGAACTAGTTTATTGACAATCAATAAAATATCGATCAATCGATATTTTTAAGAATTATAAAATGTGGATGAACAAACAATTAAACATAAAGAAAAAAAGTAAGACAGAAAACATTGTTTCATTTGAAAAGGAAACATATATGTGCCACTTTTAAAATCAAAATATCAATACTGTAGTTACAGTCCGTATCACTGTTCAATTACCCTAGCTTAACAAACGCTTGGCACATGTGTCTGTATTATGCTTGGTTCATCTTTATCTATGGAACAGTTTATAAGTACACCTTAGTGGCCTATCACTTAGTCTGTAGAAACAGTCCGTGACTACACACCCACCCGTAAATTAATCGTCCCAATTAATTTTACTGTTCCTCGCAGATTTAAACAGCAGGTCTAAGGACACTACCTGCTGCTACCACAAACCTCTTAAGTTCCTCCACTTGCTTCGCATAGTATCTAAAGAATACTCTGGATGACTCTCAGCCGGTGTATGAGTGAAAATGTTCAAAATCCATATTGTTAAAGAAATTTATGGAGAAAGCAACTTTTCTCGGATCATGACCTGCGGGTGTACTGTCTGGATCCACTCTGCAAATGAAATAGGTGATTTTCGCCCTTAGTTGCTTCAGAGATAAATTTGAGCCTGAGGTTTCTCCCCTAAACAGCTGTCCTCCCCTAAAGTCTGAAGTTTTACGAAGATAAACCTTTAGGCACTCCACTGGACATAGAGATGCATCTTCCTTCAGAGGGAAGATTCTCCAGGAACCCCACCTATTGGTGGGTAGCTCGTTCTTGGCGAGAAACGTAGGGTCCGGAAAAAGGTTCAGATCTCCCCAATCTAAGAACTGAACATGACCTTCCTCTCTCAAGAGGGCTACTATTTCACTAATTCTGCGAGTGCAAAGAGAAATATAACTTCTTGGGTCAAATCCATTAAAGCATACTCCTCATTATTCATCATTGAAATGAAATGAAGAACTTTTTCCAGAAACCATGAAATGGGTTTCGGAGGTGCTGATGGTCTGAGCCTAGCACAGGCCTTCGGAATTTTGTTAAAAATATCATTAGAGAGGTCGACGTGGAAGGCATATAGAATAGGTCTTGTCAAGGCAGACTTACACGTCAATCTTTTGTTGACGGCTAAACCTTATTCATGAACGTGGATGCAGAACGATAAACAAAAGTCTGTTGAGATCTTTTGTGGTTTGTTCGCCTTGAAAAATGACACCCACTTCTTCCATGATTACTCATATTGTCTTCTTGTAGATATGGACTTATATTCTTCTAAGAAGTCTATACTGTGTCTTGATATCCCGAATCTTTTTCTCACCGCTAGGTAGAGAGAATCATGAGATATATTTTGCGGGTTTTCTGTGACGAAGCGAAGACAGTCGACTTCTGTACTCGCTGAGTCAAAACTGGATCAGGCAGCGGCAAAAACTTCAGTCGTAGTTCTCATGCTAGAGGGAACCAAACGCTGTTCGGCCACTTGTGAGCCACTATTACCGTTTTCCCTTGAAGGATCTCAGTTTGTCGAGGACCTTCAAAAGAAGGTTGGGCAGAGGGAACATGTAAATCTTGGACCATCTGTTCCAGTCGAGGGACATTGCGTCCACTGCTCCCGCTAGAGGGTCCTGGTACGGGGACACATAACGATGTAATTTCTTGTTGTCGTTCGTCGCAAAGAGGTCTATCTGCATTTTCGGGACTTTACTCGAGATGAAAGAAAACGATCTTGCGTCGAGGGACCATTCTGACTCTATCTGTGTGAACCTGGATAGTGCGTCCGCCATCATGTTGTGGAACCCTTGAAGGTGAACTGCTGACAGGTGCCATCACTCCTTTTCCGCTAGCTGGAAAATGGCCAACATCACTTTGTTGATTTGAGGTGACCAAGACCCTTGTCAATTCAGGCATCTCACTATCACCTCGCTGTCTAGGACCATTCTTATGTGGACCGAGTGGCGAGGAGATACTTTCATCAGTGTTAGAATTACTGCCATGGCTTGCAGAAAGTTGGTGTGAAACTTCTTGAACAGGTTGAACCAAGTTCCTTGGACTTTCTTCCGGTGAGAATAACCTCTCCATCCCTCCTTTGAAGCGTCTGTATGAATCGTAATAGAGGGGGAGGTGGCTGAAGAAGTACTGATTTCTTAAGTTGCTTGGCTTTGGACCATGGATTGAGAAGCGTTCGCAAACAAGTTGGTAGTGGTCTCATCAGATCTCTTTGCGCGTTTGATGCATATTTCCTCCAAACTCCGGGATCTGTTACCAAGGCAAACTGTAGAGAGCCCAGCACTCTCTCCTTTTCGCGTTTTGATATCTGTCTGGATTCTAGAAGTCTCTTGACAGATCCTGCTATTTCTTTCCTCTTCTTCACAGGAATGGAAAGTTAGTGTGACTGTAAGTTCCAGTGGATTCCCAACCACTGAAAATTTTGAGATGGAGAAAGTCGAGACTTTTTGATGTGGATCTTGAATCCTAGATGTTTCAGGAACTGGATCACCTCTCGGAGGGTTACAAGCATTCTTTGCTTGAAGCTGCCCACACCAGCCAGTCGTCCAGGTAGGCTGCTACTTGAATTCCCTTTCGGCGCAATTGATGGACAGCTGCGTTCGTAAGCTTCGTGGAAATCGTTGGGGCTATGTTTAACCCGAATGGCATGGATCTAAAGACATAAAGTCTTCTTTGTAGCTTGAACCCTAGGTAGGAGGAGAGGTGACGATTTTTTGGAGCATGCCAATTAGCGTCTGAAGAGTCTATAGAGACGGTGTATGCCATTAGGGCAGTAGGGTCCTTATGTGTTCAAGCGTCAGCATCCTGAACTTGTAGTTCACTATGAACTTGTTGAGTGGCTACAAGTCCAGAAGGACTTTGGAACACAAATCAGCCTTCCTTAGAACTTCATGGACTTTACCCTTTGGATTACTCTTTTCTCCAAGAGTTCACGAACATACTTTTCCAGAACGGGGGTTAAGTGTTGGAAGAATTGTGGGAACAGAGGTGGATTGCTGCACCAACTCCAACCCAGTCCATTCTTGATTAGGCGGTGGGCCAAGGGATCGAAAGTCCAGCGATCCCTGTGCCTTACTATGGTCGAAGACTATGACCTCTTTCGGCTCCGTCTCCTCCTTTGAGGCTGGGTCCTTCCTAAGCCGGACATAGCAGTTTGGGTAAGACTCCTTGTTGGGCCAGAATTCCACTTCTTCAAAGGGAATTGAACCCAACTTCTCTGATATGATAATCTTCTCAGTTGTCATAGGCATGTGTTTGGCATACCTCCAAGGATTGGCATCCGAACACAAAGGAAGATCCTTCACGTTGAGCTTCTTCTGGGGCCCACGTGATGCTGCAAGTCTCCAAATCTCTAACTTCATTGCAGCTTCCTTCTCATCATTCTTCTTCTGCATCTGTTGAATCATTTCAACGATGGAAGAAAGAGTCCTTCCCAGATCACCTGGGATAGCAGACAATGTTGAGGGAATAGGTTCTGGGTCCTGAACCGATGAGTCGACAGTTCGTCGATTTCTTCCTCCTCAGTATCAGGAGCCTGGGATAGCTCCTCTTCCTGGCCTAAAAGCCAGAAAGTCACTTTCGGTGTACTCGTACACCTCAAAAATCCTATCGTACAATTGGATGTCTTATAGGGCGTCCGAGACTTCAGAATCAACCTAAGTCTGAATAGTCGGTATCTCAGCGTGAGGCTAAGGAATTACTGCATCCGCAGATGCCTTTGGAAACAGAGAGGCCCTCATCTTCTCGCTTGGAAGGTAGGGGCCTGAAGTATTCTTCTGAAAACCCCTCACCCAGGTTGGTAACTTTTCCCTAGCTACGTCCCTTGACTCCGCCGACTTAGGGGTGTCAAATGCCTTAGTAATCAGGTTAGAACATATGGTACATACCTGATGGTCCTAATACCGGAGATCACCTTTGGAGACTGCGCATGCTGTGTGCCTCCTAAACAACTCATGTCCACTGAAGTTCTTGCTGCGGACATTGCAGAACATGCTCCCGCACTTCGGATGGTCCGCCTGTAAGAGAAGAAATTCCAGGATTATCAAGTGAAGACATATCACTGGATAACTTATGAATAATATATATATATATATATATATATATATATATATATATATATATATATATATATATATATATATATATATATATATATATATATATATATATATATATATATATATATATATATATATATATATATATATATATATATATATAGCTTATAACTGTTAAGCTATAAAGAAAAGAATGGAGAGACACATACTTGTACTTCCTGCCCAGCCAATAGGTGTAACCTTCCAAATATTAAAACTTTAAGGCTAAGTCTCATTCTAGAAAAACCTTCATTTTAATTTCCAGAGTAAACTAGGTGAATCTCACACCATGAAAAGAGTTTTAATATACTGGATAAATAATAAGGAAAGAGCTTACTTTCTCTATCCTGTACGGTCTCAACAAAAGGCTGTAAAAGGCAACACCAAGTATGTTGGAGAAGCTTTAGTGTTACATTATATTCTATACTATAGTTTTTTTTTTGTGCAGTATGTACTATACTGTAAAAATAATGGTTACTGTATATAATATAATGTCTGCCGTCCGGCAAGTGCCGGTCTGTGCCGGCCTTTGCCGGCTGGCATGTACCTTAATCTAGTTCAAAGGTATACTACCTTCAGACTACTGGGTGGCAGATCACTGGTTCAGTATGTATGTGTGCCGGCCAGCACCTTCTTCCGGCCGGCAAATGGAAAAAATAACAGCACCCAGCTGTCGGCCACTAATCGTAGCTGCCGGCAAGTCTTATGGTGTGCTGCCGTTGCCGAACGGCAATGGTAGGTGATACCTATGCCGGCCTGCAGTAAAATAGAACCAGAGAACTTCTATCCGCCCGGCTGCTGGCCGCTAAGCCGGCACCTGGGCTAGGAGTATAATTCACTATCAAGAGAAACAGCATGGATGTAAGTATATAAGGCGGCACTGCCATACAACCTTCCATCCAGAAAGAGTGAACATGAGGAAGGGGAGAATGTAATATTCAGTCTTCTTTCTAACCATCGCCTGTCGGGCTCTACCAACAGACATGGATGGTAGACCAAGGAAGGTCTTGGGAACACTCTGAAGAAGTTAGGCCTCAGCCAGCCGGCACGTTATTGCTGGCCGGCAGAGGACTGAGCCAGTCCCACATTCTAACATACTCAAGGTACAGATGTAGAACGACAGACAAGAGTTGTAATAGCTTGGCTATTACTAAGGATAGAGGAGGGAAAGGGGAAGAGGGTCCTGCAAACTTTGTTCTAGTATAATATTGACCTCAGAGGCTAAGAAAGCTTATCCTAGCCTAGGGTTTATTTATATGGAGAAAGGTTAGCAATACTTGCTACCTTCCTCAATACCAAAACAAAGTTTGATTTTGCTATTCACTAGAAAACAGAGAATCTGATCCTTCAATCCGGAAACAACAACACTGGGCTAGTCTGCTAGATCACTAAAAGAAGGAATTATCTTGTACAGAAACCTTCGGATGTGGTCTAGGGAAGGTAAGCCTCCTATGTCTGTACCTAACCTAGCAAAGGAATATCATTCTCAAAGCCAGGAAGATACAGACCCTAGACTAATTACTCTGATGTTCTGCTCAAACCTGAAACCAGTCACTCTGGTTACAAGCTTAGGGCAGAAACCTCCTAGTATAGTTATACCTGAATACCATTCAGTTAAAACCACTAGGATTAAGCCTAAGCCTTAATAAGAGGGAAAAGAGATTGAACTCAGTCTCCACAGGAGCAAAGAACAACCAGGGAAGTGTGCGAAAGTATATTAAAGCCCCATAGGCTACTAGCCTAGGCGCAGTGAGAATCGATTACCTAAATCACCAAAACTCGTATACAATCTTGGAAAATAATTATTCAACAATATATTATATGTATAAATATGCCTATAGCTTCAATAAATTAAAACACACGGAATTCCATATATCATGCATGAAAGTATTAGGGCCAAACGCCTAGGCTACGAAGCCTAGCGTAGGCCTGGATTGGTTATCTCAATCGCCGAAACTGAATATACCAGCAGCATCATATAAAGAATTCCTATTCAAATAGCTAAATAGCCGGATTCATTACAGCATATATACCGGGAATGTCGCTCTGGCTAACTAAATGTCTCATGCATAGTAAGCGACAGTGTCCAGGACACCTCCGGAAGGCAACAGCTTTTGTTTACGTTAATATCCCTTTTCATTTATTTCGAAACACCAAGAGCTAACATTTATACATAATAAAGATATTACTAGACTATCCAGAGGCAGAAGAGGCTGGAGAAAGCATCATAATGTTGAAATAAATCCAAGATTACGAGAGAATCACAGGGGAAACACCGAGTAGTAGAGCTACGAGATATGAAATAAAGATGGTGCCGTCGGCTACATTGTGTACACACTCGAAACAGGATAGGAGAGGTACCTTATTAACGGCTCTCCTTTCACTCTCTCTTCTCGTTTTCTTGCCACTTTGACCCCTCGAAGTGTTACCTCTGTTCGGGGTGAAGATAGCTATGTGGCGTGTCATGAATACGTCCTCTGATTTTATGCGATATCCCATTTAGATTCATCTAGGGATATTCGCTTCAGGAGTTAGAATTTTTGGTACCTTAAGGTAAAATTCTCTGAGAATATCACCATAGTCAACTATACCCAAGGAAGCTACCCTAAAGGAACTTTCATCAGGATGACATGGCCAAAAAAAAAAGGAATATATATATCATATACATATATACATATACCCAGGCACTTCCCCCAATTTTGGGGGGTAGCCGACACCAACAATGAAACAAAACAAAAAAGGGGACCTCTAATCTCTACGTTCCTTCAGCCTAACCAGGGACTCAACCGAGTTCAGCTGGCACTGCTAGGGTGCCACAGCCCAACCTCCCACATTTCCACCACAGATGAAGCTTCATAATGCTGAGTCCCCTACTGCTGCTACCTCCGCTGTCATCTAAGGCACCGGAGGAAGCAGCAGGGCCTACTGGAACTGCGTCACAATCGCTCTCCATTCATTCCTATTTCTAGCACGCTCTCTTGCCTCTCTCACATCTATCCTCCTATCACCCAGAGCTTTCTTCACACCATCCATCAACCCAAACCTTGGCCTTCCTCTTGTACTTCTCCCATCAACTCTTGCATTCATCACCTTCTTTAGCAGACAACCATTTTCCATTCTCTCAACATGGCCAAACCACCTCAACACATTCATATCCACTCTAGCCGCTAACTCATTTCTTACACCCGTTCTCTCCCTCACCACTTCGTTCCTAACCCTATCTACTCGAGATACACCAGCCATACTCCTTAGACACTTCATCTCAAACACATTCAATTTCTGTCTCTCCGTCACTTTCATTCCCCACAACTCCGATCCATACATCACAGTTGGTACAATCACTTTCTCATATAGAACTCTCTTTACATTCATGCCCAACCCCCTATTTTTTACTACTCTCTTAACTGCCCCCAACACTTTGCAACCTTCATTCACTCTCTGACGTACATCTGCTTCCACTCCACCATTTGCTGCAACAACAGACCCCAAGTACTTAAACTGATCCACCTCCTCAAGTAACTCTCCATTCAACATGATATTCAACCTTGCACCACCTTCCCTTCTCGTACATTTCATAACCTTACTCTTACCCACATTAACTCTCA
>NC_090740.1:99013251-99020751 GCF_036898095.1 Palaemon carinicauda | reverse complement strand
TAGATCTTGTTTCTACAATACCCAGTATTTCCTATGAAATCCTTAACTAACTTTTTTTGATAATTCACTATTCCTCTAAGACATTCTGAAAGTACAAGCATTAACTTCCCGAAGATCTGCACCATTAAAATAAAGCTGTTTGTGGTTTTATTTTTTTTTTTCTTATTTTTTTTTTTTTGGTAAGCCCAAAACTTCTGGTGTCCTCTAACTTAATAAAGTAACTATAATATTTATCTAATATATTCCACTACACCCACAAATTAGTAATTCAAGAGTAACTATTTTCATTGTTTCTTAGATAATCGAAAACCTTTTAAACATGAAAGTCTATAAGTTATTGGTGATCAACTTTTAGGAATTTTACAGGGGAAAATAATTCTAGAAAAAAAAGGGAAACAAACAGATAACTGTCAGAAGTAAAACATCTCTATTTTCCTATGTAAAGATTTTGTCGACCCAACTGGACTCTACTTTAGTAGGAAGGATAAAATCTTGAACCTTAAAGAAAGAGAGAGAGAGAGAGAGAGAGAGAGAGAGAGAGAGAGAGAGAGAGAGAGAGAGAGAGAGAGAGAGAGAGATCCCGTCAAGCAGCTGTAAAAAGCTCGACTTATGAGGACGGTACGTGAGGGAAATCTCGTCCGGCTCATTTTTATGGAGAGCCAAGAAAATATATTGTTTTCGGAGCCACGCGCCGTGGTGATGATGTCATGGAAGGGATTTTGCTTACATGGGGGGGGGGGGGGGGCTTCAGCGAATGGGCTAAACAAGATGTGAAATATAGATTTGATGGAAATTGAATCGGATTCAGCAAAAGTGATTAGGACATTTATATTAATGCAACGATATTGATAACAGATGAAACTACAAAGTACACATGCATTTAATGTGAAGTATATGCAATTGTCATCAAGAGAAGAGAGAGAGAACTAATTGATGAACATGGATGTTTTTCCAGTGATTTGGTATCTTTTTTTATATCACCTTTTATAATTGGGAACTTGGCCAGAATATACTACTCAGACATGTTCGAACTCAATCCTAAAGCTATGCTGCCTTTCCCCACTGTCCAAATAAGTCTTCTAAGTGAGATAATTTTTTTGGTATTTTCAAAGGCCTACGCTTACTAAAGTAATCATTATAAGAAAACTTCATGATATATTAAAAACAATTAACACCTTATGCCAATAAAAATAATGAAATACGACGCTTTTTATTGCATTTTGCTCTTTAACCAACAAAAAGGCATGATTGGAAAGGTAAAGTGTTTAGTGCGATGGACACGTAATTAAGTCTTATTATTATTATTATTATTATTATTATTATTATTATTATTATTATTATTATTATTATTATTATTGTTATTATTATTATTATTATTACCTGCTAAGCTATAACCCTATGTGAATACAGGATGGTAGAACCTCAAGAGCTCAAACAGGGAAACTATCCCAGTGAAGTAACAAAATAAAAAAATCAATAAAAAACAAGATAATTAGTTAACAATTATAATAGAATATTCTGAGGACAGTAACAGCATTAAAATATTTTTTTCATGTGTGAACTATAAAATCTTTAAGAAACCCAAGATATATGAATAGAATAGAACAGTATGCCCAAGGGTACCCTCAACTAATAATAACTTAACAATGAACAAAGAAACAGGTGTTTTACAATGGCTATAGATATAGCATGAGGGTATCTGATACATATGATCGGTAAATCAACCTTAGGTCTCTATATAACCAAAGTTCGCTCTAATAAGAAATATACTTTGATGATTTGGACCCAGATGGGGTTCTAAAAATAGAATATTTTAGGATAACAGGTTGAGTTGGAAATTCTAGTATTGATTCTTTCCACGCCAAAGGATTGTTTTCACTAAAGTTATAGGTCAATGAATGATTTACTTTAAAAACGAAAAATAAAAATGAATCTCTCTCTCTCTCTCTCTCTCTCTCTCTCTCTCTCTCTCTCTCTCTCTCTCTCTCTCTCTCTTCTGGTATTGATTCTTTCCATGCAAAAATAACTATTTTCACTAAAGTTACAGGTCAATGAATGATTTACTTTAAAAACGAAAAATAAGAATGCATCTCTCTCTCTCTCTCTCTCTCTCTCTCTCTCTCTCTCTCTCTCTCTCTCTCTCTCTCTCTCTCTCTGAGTTGTATTTGTGTGCCGGTGAGTGAACACTTGTGCGTCCCTAAAAATATCCTGATTTAACGCTGATAACAAATGGCTATCGAGTGAAATATAGCTACAAGTTTTCGTGAATAGTTGGTGATTAGTTTGAGGGTAGAAAAGTGGGATAAAACGTCGGCATAGGATAGTTATCTTGTAAATTGATAAAAATCTGATCAAGATGGTATCGTATAACACAGGCAACTCGTGGAGAGACATCGCTGGAGTCAGCAAAATCAAATTCCATGAGTTGGTAGAACAGGAGCTCGACCCTCTGATAACAGAGGTCACTAGTAACTCCAACCAGTGTGACGGAAAAATATTCGCAGACATATTGAAACAATATGATCCAATAAACTGGAACAAATCTGCGGAAAACATTAGCAAAATAATAGAAGAAATTCCAAATAAGATCCAAGTGATAAAGAGACTTATAAAGAAAATCTACATCAATCAACACATTCCATCAAAGAACAAAAACAAGTCCAATATGGTGAATATGCTGATTGATGCATTGGGAAAAAGAATGTCAAAATGGTGTAATACATGTAAAATATGGTATTCCATTAATAATCCTCAACAACTGATTAGAAAATGTAATGCCTGCCATGGTCCAACACACCCTACATGTGCTGAAATACAGCAAAAAATAAAAAACAGATATACAAAGGTATTCTGCTCAACATGCTTAGTCTGGATAGAAAATATAATTAAGTCGAGACTAAATCTGCAAATAGTTGAAGAAGAAGAAGAAGAAGAAGAAGAAGAAGAAGAAGAAGAAGAGAAAAATGAACAGGATATGTGTAAGGATGCAGAGGAAATCAGTGATACAACTTATGATGCCATCCAACAACATACTTATAAAGAAATAAATTATCAGATGAAAACAAATAATAGACCCAAGAGACTCTACCTGGACCTACATACTTTCAGGGAAGAGCAAGAACAAGAAAAAAATAAAGAAAAGAAAGATATAGTCTGCAATATGCTGAAAAGAGGGAATTGCATATTTGGCGAAAGATGCTACTACAAGCATCCAAAGATATACCATAAGTATGAAATTTATGGTAAATGTACGTATTTAGACGGATATGGAGACGAATGCAGAGATCTACATCCAAAAATATGCAAAACCCTAAAAGAAGGAAAAGGATGCAGTTTCAACAAAAAATGTCGATATATGCATCCTGCAACTATGAATAAGAGTAAGAAAACTCAGCAAACTGGAAAGAAAAATGAAAGCAAAAATGAAACAAAAAAGAAACAAAAAAGCAGGCCGCGCATATACCGCACTATGCACCAAAAACCCCAAGATATGAGGCCTTTCAACCCAAATCTGCACAAATAGAGCACAACTACAAAGAATGCATCTCTAATGCCAGGGGTTGGTGCAGATATGGGGATAATTGCAGGTATACACACAAGAAAAAAAATATGAAGGCGAATGAACAAATATAACAGAAAAGTTGGAATTTTTAATGGCAAAATTCGAGAAATGAAGAAAAGAACATCATATCAGAACAGGAAGGGAACATGGAATAATCCATATTATTACCAATATTAAATAATGGGGATGAAACACAAACTATAATAGTGATGAATGCACAGGGTTTAGTCACGAGTAACTCTAAAAGGAAAATAGAGTTCCTAGAAGAACTAACCCATATTGAAAAAATAGATATATCAAATATAAGTGAAACATGGTATTCCCAAGAGACTGGCAGTGATGACCAGATAAAGGGTTTCCAAACTTATAGATCACACAGAAAAAATAGGAATCTAGGGGGAACCGCAATATATAGAAGAGTCATAAATCAAGGAAAAGTCTGTGAAAAATACAGCAACACAGAATGTGAATTGATTGCGGTAGAATTTGAATTTGAAAAACTAGTTAATATTTTAGTTTACAGACCACCAAAATACTAAGGAGTGTGGCATAATAATAGAAAAAATAGATGATATATGTAGAAACCATAAAGACTGGAATATACTCCTATCCTGAGATTTTAACTTTCCTTTCGTGGATTGGAAAGAACGGATAGAAGAAAGTGGTTGTATGAATACATATAAAAAAGAGAGTAATAGTAGTGCAGAAGATAAAAGGTAAGTTGAAAAGCTTCAAGATATGCTATTAGAACATAATATGCAACAAATAAACCACATTCCAACAAGAAAGGAAAAAGTCTTAGATCTAGTATTTGTGAATGAGGTGAATTATGTTAAAGAAATAATAGTGTATAACATGGGAATTTCAGATCACAATGTCATAGAATTAATAGTTCATTCAAAAGCAAGTGATCACAGAATTAATAAAAGCACAAAACTTTAGGAAGGATATGGAAAATATAATTTTTACAGTAAGAATATAAAATGGTCAGAAATAAACGAAGAACTGAATAAAGAATGGAAAAATATATTTGAAAGTGATAATATACAGGTAAATACGGACATACTGTACAAAATACCGGAGAAAATTGCAGAAAAATATGTACCGAAAAAAAACAATAAACAAAAGACGTGCATACCAAGAGACAGAAGGATCTTATTTCAGAAAATTAGAGAGTGGAAAAAAAATCTTGCAAAAGAAAAACATGTGTGAAAAATGATTGAAATAAAATGTAAGTTAGAAAATGCAGAACAAAAGATTATACAGTCAAAAGAAAATGAAAAAAAGGGACTTAGAAGAAAGGACACTTCAAAATATAAAAAGAAACCCCAAAGTACTTTACTCTTATGCAAAAAAGATGAATAAAGCGAGAATACAAATAGGCCCTCTAAGAATTGAAGGACAGCTAACGAATGAAAGAAAGGAAATATGCAACATATTAGCAGAAAAATATAAGAGCGAGTTCACGCCAAGAATTGCGAATGAGAATAATGAAACAGAAATGAGAGAAGAAAATGTTGAATATCTAATGGATATAGATATTAATGAAGCAGATATTGTCAAGGCTATAAACGAAATTAAAAATGGATCGGCAGCCAGAACATATGGAGTTCCAGCGATTTTGTTAAAAAAAAAACTGCAAACAATCTCGCGAAGCTGCTTGCAATACTGCTAAGACAAAGTGTAGATATGAGCGAGATATATGTTAAACATGAATTAGCTTATATAACCCCTATCTTCAAAAGTTTATCAACACTAGAGGCAAGCAATTATAGACCTGTTGGTCTAACATCACATATTATGAAAGTGTATGAGAGGGTAATAAAAAAGAAAATAATGGATTTTTTGGTTAAAAATAATCTGTTTAATATAGGTCAACACGGTTTTGTGCCTGGAAAAAGTACACAAACACAACTGATAGCACACTATGAAAACATATACAAAAATATGATAAGTGAAAAAGACACAGATCTGATCTATCTAGATTTTGCAAAAGCCTTTGACAAGTTAGACCACAATATATTAGAGAAAAAATAAGAAAGCATAATATTGTGGGAAAGATAGGAAAATGGGTAAAAGAATTCCTGCTAAACAGAAAACAGATAGTGGTTGCAAATGACGAGAAATCGGATGAAGCTCGGGTAATATCTGGCGTGCCACAAGGTACGGTTTTACCTGCACTGCTGTTTGTTATTATGATTTCAGACATAGACTGCGATGTTGAAGACTCTGTAGTGAGAAGTTTCGCCGATGACACAAGAATAAGTAGAGAAATTACGTGTAATGAAGATAGGAACTCACTACAAAGAGATCTAAACAAAATATATCAATATGCAGAGATAAATAGGATGGTATTAAACTCCGATAAATTTGAATCACTGAATTATGAAAACAGAGAAGGAATGGTATATGCATACAAAGGACCTAATAACGAGACAATCACAAACTAGGAAGCAATTAAAGACCTTGGTGTAATGTTAAATAGGAATATGTTATGCAACGACCAAATAGCAACACTGTTGGCTAAATGTAAAGCAAAAATGGGAATGTTATTCAGACACTTTAAAACAAGAAAAGCTGAACAGATGATTATGCTTTACAAAACTTATGTACGTAGTACACTCGAGTACTGCAATGTGATATGGTACCCACACTACCAAAAGGATATTGCACAAAGAGAGAGTGTACAAAGGTCCTATACTGCTAGAATAGAAGTTAAGGACCTTGACTACTGGGAAAGACTAGAAATTTTAAAACTATACAGTCTAGAAAGGAGAAGAGAACGCTACATGATAATACAAGCATGGAAGCAAATAGAAGGAATTACTGCAAAACATCATGGAGCTAAAAATATCAGAAAGAGCAAGCCGAGGTAGATTGATAGTGCCAAAAAATATACCAGGAAAACTAAGGTAGGCGCACAGGACATTAATCCACTACGCACCAGCATTGATAATGCAGCGACTATTTAATGTGTTGCCTGCTCATCTAAGAAACATATCAGGAGTGAGCGTAGATGTGTTTAAGAATAAGCTTGATAAATACCTAAGATGCTTCCCAGACTATCCAAGACTGGAAGATGCAAAATACACCATAAGATGCATTAGCAACTCTCTGGTGGATATACGAGGTGCCTCACACTGAGGGACCTGGGGAACCCCCCCCCCAAAAAAAATAAGGTAAGGCTCTCTCTCTCATGTTTCTATATATATATATATATATATATATATATATATATATATATATATATATATATATATATATATGTGTGTATATATATACATATATATATATATATATATATATATATATATATATATATATATATATATATATATATATATATATATGCATATATATATATATATATATATATATATATATATATATATATATATATATATATATATATATATATATATATATATATTGAAAATAAAAAATAACCATGGCCTTTCGTTATATCATGCTAGGAAGAAATGGGAATTTTTCAATACCTTATAACTGAGGATATGCGTCGCCCTGACATATTTCAGAAACCTATTCCTGTTCCCGAAAAATCCTATTACCATTTGACATTTATGTACCTTAGATTCCAATTGCTCTATGCATGGTAACGTGCCGTTATAGAAGTTTAGAATATTACAAAGGTATATAATATCGTAGGTAAATACAATCATCAAATAGATTTTTACTTCACTTGTTTTTGTTATTTGTGCAATGTAAAAGATTTTTTTTCTTTCTATTTATGTACGACACAAAGATAAGCATACGAACATATTTACACTTGTACAAAATTCAAAGTATGAAGTCTGGATTTAGCATAATTTTCTATGCAAAAAAAAAAAAAAAGAAAAAAAAAATTACCAATGTTTTGCAAATGATTTCTATCAACTTAGAAATAAAACTTGTGACTTTCTATCGGTTAAAAAACTTCA
>NC_090740.1:98980751-98995751 GCF_036898095.1 Palaemon carinicauda | reverse complement strand
CCTAGTTACAAAGCCAATAAGGTGATTATTGAAAAACTTGACGGACGAAATGAGGACTTGAAAATTTCAAGAATAAAGCTCCATCAATTTTCCCCTCTAATGCCTTTAGTTATTTTTTGGGCTTGCAACCTTTTGTTGGAGAGGGTGAGGAATACCTTTTTTTTCGTAAAGAAAAAAAAATAATATAAAAAGTAAACTGACAAATGAAATTAAAAGAAAAATAGAAGGAAAAGCAGAAATTACTAACCTGAAATTGTAATGGCAGAGATTACCTAAGAGAGCTTAACACCAAGGAAGCAGTAATAGATATAAGAAAACATGGTTGAATATCAGAGAATTAAACAAAATTTATAGAAACAGGAATAAAAAGGATAGGCTTTGTGTGTTACATAGTGAGGCAAATGATAAAACTGGGCATAAGTTTAGCTGTAATGAATTAAGAAAAATTAGGAGTGCTATAGAATTAAGAAATTTAGAAATACCAACTAAAGATGTTGCCCGATATGTTAAACAGGCCCTCAAAGTTAGTAGTAAAAGTATGATAATAAGGACAGAGTCATCAGTACATTCTCTGGCCGCTTTCCTGTTACCAATCGAATCCAATCCCTCTCCACCGAGCCCAGTTGTTCTATGCATTACAAAGTCCATGAGCAGGATAAACAACTAAGTGACAACACCTTCCCTTTGAGTGATTCACTGTTCACTGGGAATTAATTTCATTGGACTCTAATAACATTAACTTTAACCTTGCTATGCTCATTTACAGATTTAATCAAATTAGCCTATTTAAGAGAAACTCCATAATACTGCAGGACTCTCCACAAAAAATAGCCTTTGCACACAAACAAAGGCTTTTTCATAGTCCAAAAATGCCATCAAAAATGGATTTCTGTATTCTACACATTACTGTATATGTCTTAAAATGAAAATTTTGTCAGTAAAGCTACCTTTTCTAATTCCTGGTTGTTCATACCTCCGCTTTTATTCAAGCATTCCCTCGAGTCTTTCTAGAATGAGTAAATTTCAAGCCTGAGAGTTAAGGAACATTGATCGAATTTTAAATGGCATTAATTTCTCTCGTCAGCATTCTAAGTTAGTGGAGCTTAATATTGAAATCAATGGTGTTATGAATGTTATTTTTGCAATTCGTATTCCAAGGATCAGTATTAAACTTGAACTTCCAGACTTGGTTAAAGTAGTTAAGAGTTTAGTGGACATGTTATTCACTTGTTGGTGGTTATTTTTCTTATAGAAATCATTTTGTTGATGGGATAGGTGTTATTTTGGGCTCAAAATTTTACTATATAGAAGATTATTATGATTATTATTAAAGTTTATCTAGACCACTGTGCTGGGATAGGGCTTGCCAAAAGGATAGATTTTGATAAATTACATTTTACGTTATGGATATAAGTTCCTTAAAACTTTTTTATATAGGTTATTTTGAAAATTTTGTCAATATCTCATGGCTTTTTTTTTCTTTTCATACAATACTCTATATATATTTTTTCCCTGATAGCATGAATAAAATAGCATGAAGTATTGTTCAGCATTGTAGAATTGGTTTAAATAAGTTTTTTTTTTTTTTTTTTTTTTTTTTTTTTTTTGTGAAACTGTCATGTGTAAGGTATAGTCTATGGGGGAAAAAGGTTAAATTTTGTTCTCCAATTGCATCAATTCGTATTCATCAAATCAATTATTCCATGAAGCCCGACATTTGATGAAGGTAACCGATTTAGTTTTAGTTGAAGGTTTATAACAGGAAAATTTGCTTATTAATTTTTTTGTTTGGTTATAGTAGTAAAACCCATGACTGCTTATCATCATCCTAATTTTCCTGTACACATATATAAGTAGCAATCCATCCCATAAAAACATTAACACTTAATCTCTTAGAGAACATTTTCTTTAGATAATTTTGAAAGACTTTTAAAGCACTTCTAGACTATAAATTATTAATATATGTGGTGGCTTGTTTTTAGTAATTTTAACAATTCTGTTGTGAAGATAGAAGCATTTTTAGGTTGAAAAAACAACCATGATTCAACACACGATGATTACACACACCCTACACAGGAGTGTAACTTGGAGGTATTTGTATAGATTTTGTAGTGTTCCATTTTATACTAGATTTTCTATAATAAGAAATTTATTATTTTTTATCATTTTTTTTTTATCAAAAAAACTTTTGAAAGCAATTCATGTAATTGTTGTATTTTAATCCTATGCTTAAATCGCGATATCCATTTCATTGTCCGTGCATATAGTTTTAATACAGAAAAACTAGATTTTGCACCCTAAAGAATCGTCCTTTGTATCAGTTCAAACATTTTTTTTTCTTTACGTATTCTTGGTCATTTGTTATCCATTTTACAATTTCTACCAACACAAGTATAGTTTGTAGATCCTATATTTATATTCTCTTGGCTCTTTACTGAGCCCTTTATGAGAATTAAGTGTTTCTAGAGCAAAGTTTTTGCAAAGCAGGATCTTCAATGCATCTTACATTTAAAGACACTCGTTTAGCCCTTTATTAATAAGAGTCGACTCAAAATTTACTCAGGTAGAATGTAATTTAGTTATGACAGTGAAAACACGAATTTATTCAATTTCATTTAGAGGTATCGACGAAGCTTGTTTATTTAAATACTGCTCCATGTTAGTGATAGAGGGATCATAATGTCAGTTGCCCATACCCCATTTAGAATGTTCTGCAAAATGATCGACTATATTTTATACTTTTGCAAACTAATAAATAAGTAACTGTATTAAAAGTTATGAATGTTTGTTCTTTTCATATTTTGAAGTTTAAATAGATAAATATAAAGTCATGCGTACTGTAGAATTGTTAATTTTCTTTATATTAGCAAAGCTTACTGTTATTTCATTAGAGATAGAAAGATAAACAGTGCGAATCTATGCTAAAAAAAAATTATTAACAATATGAAGTAAGGGAAATTATGTCCTAAAGCTTAATTCTTATACAACGAACAATAATGACGTCACCAAGATGCTGGTATCATCGGCACTGGCTACCAAGCTCTCTCTACCTTCGAAAAACTCAAACCTACAAAATAAAATATTTAAGTTTTAAGATAAGAGTAATTAATGAGATCTTGTTAAAATAATATGTAGAATTATGCTAATTATAGGTTACGAGCTTATTTATTAATATTTTCAATGAAAACACAGTTCTAAAACATTAACTTCAAAAGTCTATTGCGGTGTGCCAATAGAAAAGATTTACCTCAAAGTATGCCTTGCGCTGCTTGTTCAAGTAAATGGATCCTTCATAAGCGTTGTTGAATTAATTCAATGTAGACAGCACTATCTTCACTGGCGAAAACACATCTAAGAAATGCAAATCCAGGATGATGATCGCGAAGGTCCTACAGTCCATCCATACTTATAGAATGGAGAAATAATCACCTCCATATAAAACTGGGAGAAAGGTTTGGAGAGTTAAATGTTCGCAATGAAGGGCAAAAGTAATTTAGTGTCCCGTCAGGAATAACATCCACAGTAAACATCGAACAGTATACCTCGAAAGAAATAACAAGAGCTACTATTTTACTGTATTTAGGCTTGGAAAGGCAGAAAATGGGTCTCGAACTATTTGGGCAAACTTATGCAATTAATAAAATTCAGCAAGATCAACTTAGATTAAATCAAGCTAATTTGACTTAAAGAAAATATTAAAAAGAAAATCTTCAAATCAGCATATAAGCTATATCTTTTCATTTCAATAACTTTATCCGTGAAAACAGAAAGAAAATAACAAATAAAATTCCATATGTATCTAAATGGTATGTTAAGTTATCATTCCTGTAAACCGTGAGATTATTAACATCACGCTACACCCGGAACTTGGAACCATTTTGTCATTTTCTTTTTCCATAAATTAACTAAATTCATAGAGGATTCATTGGCGAGACTCGTGAAAAGATAGCCAGTTTCTTGTGATGCGCAGTGACTATCTAAAAAAGGACAAGTGACCCGTACCAGTCCTTACTGATTCCAGTAAGATCATCCCCCAGGCATCAGGAGTAGAAGCCGAAGAGACAGTTTGTCCATCGATTCAAACCCGATTTGTCACCCTCCTGCCGGTGATTTCAACGAGACCTAGGGGGGCATTTCCACATCTAAAATCCTCATTATTCCACCAAGTTGCTCATCTTCTTATACTCGTATAACCGTTGGCAAACATGGATTGTTCAGATATAACGCCTATGTCCTTTTCGATTATGTGTAAAGGAAAGGCGTTATAGGTATTTTTCAGTACCTTAAATCCTAACTTGACTCGGAATTAATAACCAAAAATCAACTTGAAAGTGAGAAAAGAGAAAAGAGAGAAGAAAATGGAGTTGGGTAGAGAATTCTATCTTAAGGTAGTAGGTTGGCTAAAGAACCAGCCAACCGTTGAGATACTATCACTAGAGAGTTATTGCATATTACGACTGGCCAGGCAGTTCCACATTAGATCTTTTTTTCTAGTTACAGTTAATTTTCTCTTTGCTTATGCATACTGTTAGTAATGGCGGTCATTACGCCACCTTTTTTCAAATAACAAAAGACCCCGCCAGCAAGCATGGGTCGAAATGCCACGAGTTTTGGGACCCTACCCAGAGTCTCACCCCCCTCCCACCATCCTATACCAGTCTACTCCCCCTGAGATCTCAATTTCAGCTACCTTCTACGAGTCACGTGACAACATCGAGGTCCCAGGAGGAGGGAAGCGAGCTGTGAAGGATGTGGGGACACGTGACCAAGCTTGACCAATAGGACACCAGTCAAGCCAATCCCCCCTACCCGCCCCCCCTCCTCAATTGGGGGTCAAGTGGGGTTGATCTACCCAGGGAAAACTGGAGATCCTTCTTCTTATCTCAACTTCCATGAGGATAACATCTCCTCTTCTTCACTCAACCTCCTTGAGGGAAACTCCATCGCTCTTCACCCTCAAGACACCAGGGAGGCAGGACCTCTGTCTACATCTTTCCATAAGGGAAGGAAAACAGAGTCCTTTTTACTAAAGGTAAGGTGTCTGATTTTGAGATTCTCAATATCCTTACCCAACCTCCCATCCTTTCCTTATCACATCCCATTTTTTCCTTATCCTCTAAAGACATCCTACCCACTGAACCTTGTATCCTATCCCCTATACCCAGACCACGTGTGCTGTTTAGTTCTAGTTTTAATTTATTCACCCTGTGACAGTGTTGATTCCCATGTGTAACGTTTGAATCCCTAAGCTTTGCATTTTCATTTAATTTGCTTAAAGGTTTTAACCATACGGCTTCATCGTGTTCCCAGCCGGTAGAAGTAAGTGTGCTGTTAGTAATTCAATTTATTTCCCCTTCCAGGGAACGTTGATTGCTGTGCTGGAGTTTCATCCACGGCCAACCAAACTCCATCCGAAGCTCCTCGTGGCATAAATTAAAACATAATTAGCTATTGTGCTCCCCTTTCTTTTATTAATTTTTATTTAAATGTTATTGTAAATACATATATTTGTCAGTATTCCTTGTATTATTGCTGACTGGCAACCTACCATTGTTATTTGTTTTGTTATGGCCCTTGAGTCCCTTAAGCAAGGCCGGACTTGAACCAGTGGCCCGTAACATATTGGCGACCAAATGCCAGGATTCGCTAAGACAATATTTTCAAATTAATTTTATCAAAGTCAAATTCCCCCCTTTTTCTGTGTTTAGCGACTTGACAAACCTCAATTTCATTTCAAGTAAATTATATTATCACTGGAGTTGGAACCGTGGAAGAAAACAGCAAAAGCATTCTATTCTCATTGTTAAAGTTTTGTGTTTATTAGTGCGTGTGTTTATTAGTGCGTGTGTTCGCAGTCACCGCGAACCCTTTTTGTTTTGAAAACCACGTGGGAGATTTTAGTCCGATTGTTTAGCAGGATAGCCAACCGCATGATAATAATTTGTGTTCTGTTTTTTCTGAGTGTTTATTATCACAGTGTTAAAATTTCCCATTTACTAAATATAGTGTGCATTAGGTGAATGTCTTATTGTGTTATTTGTGGTTAAAAAAGAAAATAAGTGAAGTGAAACTTACGAAATATTAGGACAAAGACCGTGGCAGGCTGAGCACGTGTTCATTTCAAAACATGGCCAACCTGATATAACTCAGCCCATCGCCGTGTTTCCGAACGAAGCCAAGGTTTAATATTGTCTGTTATTATTATCTTTATCAATTGTTTACCAATTCAATGCAGACCCGAGATTTTAGTCGAATTATTGTACACTGGTAAGTGATTCACGCACATCAATCATTTAATCTTGTGCATGTAATATTTTATCATTTATCTTTAGTGCTAGGATACCGGCTAGTCTCATATCGGAACTTTTGGCTTACGATTCACGTAAACGTTTTACGGCAGTGAGGCATAATTCTGTAGAGTAACGGTAACACCACGTGAGTTCCTTATTTCGATTTTTTTTTTCTTTTGATAGTAAGGTGTCTTGATTTCATTTTATTACTTTCGTGGGATATTATTTTCATGTACATTATTGATAGGGATAAATTTTTTCATTCACATATATTGTGCAGTGAGTGATTATTTAATTTCGTGTTAAAACTAAGTGAATTGAAATTTACGAAATTTTAGGAAGAAACCGTGGTAGACTAAAACACGTGTCAATTTCCTGTGTTGGTAACCGTAAGCACACGTGGCATTCTTTATTTCAATTTTTCTTTTTCACAGTAAGGGTATGCAATTTCATTTTGTTACTTTCGTGGGGTATTATTTTTATGTACATTTTTGAAGGGGATAATTTTCGTAAGATTGTGTAACATTGTTGACCTAAAGATAAAGGATTTATGAAATCACATTCAATTTAATTTTTTCAGTCAGGGTATAGGATCATTTAGATAAAATATTTGGAGGTGTAATTTTTTAAACTCATTTTGTTTTTATTAAAGGGAAAGTATGTAAAGGGGTTGATGTTCTTAACGAAGCATTAAGCAATCTTCGTGACATTGTTCGTTTATTTAATTTGTTATACTTTAAGTATAAATACAAACTTTGCTTTAAGTCACAGGGTTGCAAGTGGTGGTGTTGCAAGAACGCACCCACACACTTTTACAAATCAATTTTTTTTCCTTAAGACTAGCATAGGAGGGTCACACATCGTGGAGATTCCAATTTTTTTCCTTAAGACTAGCATAGGAGGGTCACACATCGTGGAGATTCCAATTTTTTTCCTTAAGACTAGCATAGGAGGGTCACACATCGTGGAGATTCCAATTTTTTCCTTAAGACTAGCATAGGAGGGTCACACATCGTGGAGATTCCAATTTTTTTCCTTAAGACTAGCATAGGAGGGTCACACATCGTGGAGATTCCAATTTTTTTCCTTAAGACTAGCATAGGAGGGTCACACATCGTGGAGATTCCAATTTTTTTCCTTAAGACTAGCATAGGAGGGTCACACATCGTGGAGATTCCATTATTTTCCTTAAGACTAGCATAGGAGGGTCACACATCGTGGAGATTCCATTTTTTTTCCTTAAGACTAGCATAGGAAGGTCACACATCGTGGAGATTCCAATTTTTTTTCCTTAAGTCTAGCATAGGAGGGTCACACATCGTGGAGATTCCATTTTTTTTCCTTAAGACTAGCATAGGCGGGTCACACATCGTGGAGATTCCATTTTTTCCCTTAAGTCTAGCATAGGAGGGTCACACCTCGTGGAGATTCCATTTTTTTTTCCTTGAGACTAACATCGGAGGGTCACACATCGTGGAGATTCCATTTTTTTTCCTTGAGACTAGCATAGGAGGGTCACACATCGTGGAGATTCCATTTTTTTTCCCTTGAGACTAGCATAGGAGGGTCACACATCGTGGGGATTCCATTTTTTTTTCTTATGACTAGCATAAAGGGCTTTCATTGTTGTGATTGCATTCATTTATGACTAGCAAAGAGGGTTATTCATTGTTGTGATTCCATTCATTTATGACTAGCATAGAGGGTCATCCATTGTTGCGATTCCGTTAATTTATGACTAGCATAGAGGGACATTCATTGTTGTGATTCCATTTTTATATGACTAGCATAAAGGGTCATTCATTGTTGTGATTCCATTTTTATATGACTAGCATAGAGGGTCATTCATTGTTGTGATTCCATTTTTATATGACTAGCATAGAGGGTCATTCATTGTTGTGATTCCATTTTTTTTATGACTAGCATAGAGATTCACCCATAGTTGTGATCTCATTTTTTTCCCTGACTAGCCTAGAGGGTCACCTACTGTATAGTTCTGATTCCAATTTATTTTGTCTAGCATAGAGGATCACCTATAGTTGTGATTCCAATTTTTATTGTGTAGCACAGTTGTCAAATATATCGTTACTTGTTTGGACGCATCACAACCGGACAGCCTAAGCTCACCCATTGTCGTGACCCTGGTTTTCGAGTTAGGCTCCTGTTCAATTACTTGCAAGGCTTGCTACTCGGTGAGAGTTCTTTCTTGAGACGCATTTTTACAGCCATTGTGCATTTTCCCCAGCTCCATCTTCATCCTTTCTTCCATGAGACTCTTGTGCAAGGCTAGAACGTCTTTCCCCTCCGTGTAATTTCTTGCACGGTCAACATCGTACCTTGTGCTGTTGAGTTTGTTCTTGTCGCTGTCTCCACAAGAAGTTAGCAAAATGACTGCTGCTGAAATCAGTGCATTTGTGGACTTGGCAGAAAGACAAGGCTATGAGGGAGAAGCATTGCGAAGGTATGTGCGGGAGCTCATGAATGAAGACAAAGCCTGGAGAAGAACAGAGCAAGAAAGGATGTGCTATGAAAGAGAGAGAGCGCATGAGTTAAGAATGCAGGAGATGGATGCTCGATTGGCACAACTCAATCACTTGCCACCTCAACCCAATGTTGCCAAAGTCCAGCAGGACAATCGCAGGAGGACCCACCTCATTGAAGGGTTCACCAAGGAACTCCCTACAGTGGAACTGAAGGTGACCACGTCCCAGCTCAGCAAGAAGTGCGGACAGGGGGCAGGGAGTGATCTTGCACATGAGGGCTACAACTCATGCTTGGGTCAAAAGCCCGGGAAGGGTGTACAGCGAGTGCCCCTCAGGTGCATGAAGGCTGCCAAGACGGAGCCTAAAACTGTTAGGATGCAACCTGCATGGGAAGACGACTGGCTCGGTGACATTGACCTTGGTGAGGTAGCTTGGCTAAGTGAGGAGGCCCAAGAGTCTTCCTCGTCCAGCAGTGAGTCTGAGCTTCGTATGCCAGAAGTTAATTCTGGTGAAGGTGGGCCACTTTCCACCACAGGGGATAGGGCTACTCCAAGCATCATGCCAGAGACCTCAGAGGAGGGCCAGGGGTCTCCCTTTTCCCACCGTGAGTCTGAGCCGAGCACCCGCAAATTCAATCCGGGTGAAACTGTGCCTATGAACACCACTGGAAATAGGGCTATCTCAATCACCAGGCCAGAGGTCTCAGAGCAGGCAAGAGGCGAACCACCCATCAGCGCCGAGACCCCAAGGAGCCAGACAAATCTCATCAGGTTCCCACTGCTGGATGAGACATCGGTAAACAACAGGGCACCCGCCAACTCGAACGAGGTGGAAATGAATAACCCCTCTAAGGCTGAGTTCCTGCTAAAGGATGAGGTGTCCCTTAAGATCACCCAAGTTCTCACAATCCTGCTGAGGCCCTGCACCAGCATGTAGTTGTCCCCCATAATTTCCGCTTGTCGGTGCTACGAATGGCCCATGAGGGACTGGGAGGGCACTCTGGGGTGAAGCACACAACCAAACTGCTGCAGCCCCATTTCTTCTGGCCGGGCTTGCAGAAGGGTGTTAAGGCTTCCGCAACCTCTTGCCATCCGTGCCAAGTCATCGGTAACTCTAAGAAAACCGTGCCGAGGGCCTCGCTCCAACTTATCCCATCCATAAGTGTTACAGAGATGACACAATTCTTTTATTGGTTTGGCTTTCTAGCCACATTTCAGAGGGGTGAGGGTTTCCACTTCATGGCAGAGGAGTCATGACCTCTGACCATACTCGTGATTCATTTTTGGCTTCGCCAGGTGCAGGCAGGAATTCCCAACTGTGGAGTTTACTTAAATGGCAGCATAAATTTCTTCCAACCATGGGAAAAACTCCAAACTCAAGAGAAAGAACTCTCAGGCATAGGCTCATCTCTTGAGCACCTTGCTTCCTATCGCGCTGACCATGTGTTCCCACAGACATTCCTAACGGACCATAACCATCTAACCTACTTGACTGAGCTACGTAATGGGAATAAAGGGCTCATGAGGTGCGGCATAGACCTCCAGAACTACAACTGGAAGGTCAAGCGCCTAAAGAACTCGTATGAGAGAGATATGTTCTCCCGGCATTAGTGCCCAATGCACAGTGCCATGTCCATAGCGTAGCCATAGTCAGAAGGTAAATTTAGTTCGTATGAAAAAATATTTATTGGCCTTGGTGTCTCCCCAGGTAGATAAACTTGAGGAGCCATCTTGGCATCATTATTTGCATTTGATTTATTTTCATGTATTTATTTTATCTTTTTTTTTTTGCATATATGCCATTTAATTTATTTTCATGTATTTATTTTATCTTTTTTTTTTGCATATATGCCAATTTTCTTTAATTTTATGCCTAGCACTGCACTAGGTCACTTAACTTTAACCATCTTTTACATTTTGATTTTCAATTTTGCCTTTTTTAATTTTTTCAGTTGCTGCCTCACAGCCAGCATACTTATTTCTATGTGGCACTTAAAGTTAATTTACTGTCAATGATGACCCTAGTTGCAGCTTAGATATTTATCCATTATCGTGGTGAGACTCACTGAGGGGGGAATCATTAAGGCTAGTGGCTTCAGACCTTGCTTGCAGAGTTCTTGTCCTGTTTTAGGACAAAATCTCTGCTAAAATGGGGGGCTGTTAGTAATGGCGGTCATTACGCCACCTATTTTCAAATAACAAAAGACCCCGCCAGCAAGCATGGGTCGGAATGCCACGAGTTTTGGGACCCTACCCAGAGTCTCACCCCCCTCCCACCATCCTATACCAGTCTACTCCCCCTGAGATCTAAATTTCAGCTACCTTCTACGAGTCACGTGACAACATCGAGGTCCCAGGAGGAGGGAAGCGAGCTGTGAAGGATGTGGAGACACGTGATCAAGCTTGACCAATAGGACACCGGTCAAGCCAATCCCCCCTACCCCCCCCCCCCCCTCAATTGGGGGTCAAGTGTGGTTGATCTACCCAGGTAAGGTGTCTGATTTTGAGATTCTCAATATCCTTACCCAACCTCCCATCCTTTCCTTATCACATCCCATTTTTTCCTTATCCTCTAAAGACATCCTACCTACTGAACCTTGTATCCTATCCCCTATACCCAGACCACGTGTGCTGTTTAGTTCTAGTTTTAATTTATTCACCCTGTGACAGTGTTGATTCCCATGTGTAACGTTTAAATCCCTAAGCTTTGCATTTTCATTTAATTTGCTTAGAGGTTTTAACCATACGGCTTCATCGTGTTCCCAGCCGGTAGAAGTAAGTATGCTGTTAGTAATTCAATTTATTTCCCCTTCCAGGGAACGTTGATTGCTGTGCTGGAGTTTCATCCACGGCCAACCAAACTCAATCCGAAGCTCCTCGTGGCATAAATTAAAACATAATTAGCTATTGTGCTCCCCTTTCTTTTATTAATTTTCATTTAAATGTTATTGTAAATACATATATTTGTCAGTATTCCTTGTATCATTGCTGACTGGCGACCTACCATTGTTATTTGTTTTGTTATGGCCTTTGAGTCCCTTAAGCAAGGCCGGACTCGAACCAGTGGCCCGTAACATGTTAGTAATGGCGGTCATTACGCCACCTTTTTTCAAATAACAAAAGACGCCGCCAGCAAGCATGGGTAGAAATGCCACGAGTTTTGGGACCCTACCCAGAGTCTCACCCCCCTCCCACCATCCTATACCAGTCTACTCCCCCTGAGATCTCAATTTCAGCTGCCTTCTACGAGTCACGTGACAACATCGAGGTCCCAGGAGGAGGGAAGCGAGCTGTGAAGGATGTGGGGACACGTGACCAAGCTTGACCAATAGGACACCGGTCAAGCCAATCCCCCCTACCTGCCCCCCCCCCTCCTCAATTGGGGGTCAAGTGGGGTTGATCTACCCAGGGAAAACTGGAGATCCTTCTTCTTATCTCAACTTCCATGAGGATAACATCTCCACTTCTTCACTCAACCTCCTTGAGGGAAACTCCATCGCTCTTCACCCTCAAGACATCAGGGAGGCAGGACCTCTGTCTACATCTTTCCATAAGGGAAGGAAAACAGAGTCCTTTTTACTAAAGGTAAGGTGTCTGATTTTGAGATTCTCAATATCCTTACCCAACCTCCCATCCTTTCCTTATCACATCCCATTTTTTCCTTATCCTCTAAAGACATCCTACCCACTGAACCTTGTATCCTATCCCCTATACCCAGACCACGTGTGCTGTTTAGTTCTAGTTTTAATTTATTCACCCTGTGACAGTGTTGATTCCCATGTGTAACGTTTAAATCCCTAAACTTTGCATTTTCATTTAATTTGCTTAAAGGTTTTAACCATACGGCTTCATCGTGTTCCCAGCCGGTAGAAGTAAGTGTGCTGTTAGTAATTCAATTTATTTCCCCTTCCAGGGAACGTTGATTGCTGTGCTGGAGTTTCATCCACGGCCAACCAAACTCCATCCGAAGCTCCTCGTGGCATAAATTAAAACATAATTAGCTATTGTGCTCCCCTTTCTTTTATTAATTTTTATTTAAATGTTATTGTTAATACATATATTTGTCAGTATTCCTTGTATCATTGCTGACTGGCGACCTACTATAGTTATTTGTTTTGTTATGGCCCTTGAGTCCCTTAAGCAAGGCCGGACTCGAACCAGTGGCCCGTAACAATACACTAAATATTTTGGCCTATTATTTAAATAAACTCCTCTGTCCTCATACACCAGACAACACAGAGGTTACCGAACAATTCTTCTTCACCCAAAGGGTTACTGTACTGTTATTGTTCAGTGGACACTTTCCTCTTGCTAAGGGTAGAAGAGACTCTTTTGCTAAGGTGAGCATCTGTTCTAGGAGAAGGACACTCCGAAAGCAAACCATTGTTCTCTCGTCTTGGTAGTGCCATAGCCTTTGTACAATGGTCTTCCACTGTCTTGGGTTAGAGTTTGCTTACTTGAAGGTACACTTGAGTATATTATTCTATCAAATTTCTCTTCCGCTTCTTTTCTTAAAGTTTACATAGTTTATATAGGAGATATTTATTCAAATGATGTAAATCTTCTTAAAGTATTTTATTTTTCCCCTTTTCCTTTTCTCACAGGGATATTTTCCCTGGTTCAGCCCTTGAGCTTATAACATCCTGTTTTTCCAGCTAAGGTTGTGGCTTGGCAAGTAATAATGATAATAAATAGAGAAAGACGATCCTATAGAAGGGATTTAATTCTCTCTCTCTCTCTCTCTCTCTCTCTCTCTCTCTCTCTCTCTCTCTCTCTCTCTCTCTCTCTCTCTCTCTCTCTCAACACAAACCATTACATCATTTATACACACATACACACACACATACACACACACACACACACACACACACACACACACATATATATATATATATATATATATATATATATATATATATATATATATATTTAAAATGTTATATTCTACTTCTTAAATATCCTTATCTAATTGACTACGGTAAACGTGCATGCTAATAGTTATATATATTATATTTATTATGCATAGCAAGATATTGTTCGTAATCATAGAGTAATTCTTCTCTAAATAAGAAGCGTAATGCAACATTTTATATGAAATATCTAAAATAAAATTTCAGGACCTATTTTCAATTCAAGCATTATCATTGAAAGTATTTAATTTCATGCTTTCACTTCGAGCAGAGCTTATATCTTTATTGTTATTCTTGTATGACCTAAGATGGTTAAGGTTCTTATATTTCACCCAACAAATCAGCATTTCCCAACCAATGAGAGATAAAAGGTTTTACTCAAAAAGGAGATAAAGTGAAGTTTGGTTCCAGATCCTGAATAGTGGAAAGGGGAAATTCCAGTTGGAGGCCTTAAGTGTTAAGCGAAGGAGCTCAGGATAGGACAATGTCCTGGATAACGATCGAGTCTGCTCAACGATTGTCCATCTCCGCCCAGACAAGGGCCACAAAAGTTTATACCAAGACCTACATATACAGTAGGTCTTGGTTCAAACAATGACTAAGGATGATTCACTAGTAAGACCTATGAGCCCACACATCCCTACCATTCCTACCCTTCTATGAGGGCTACAGCATGGTATAAACTCTCGATCAACAGTTTTAACGTTGGGAACACTTTCAATATGCTGCCACAACAAATATTGATAAAGCAATGCAATCAAGAGGTGTCATATGCAAATGACCAGTTTTCAACTAACTGAAAAGACTTAAAACTATAAAGTGTTCGACTGATCACTTTATTTTTGTTGCATCGTTATCTTTAACTTATTTTCTATTGCAGTTTTGACGAAGAATTGCGTAAAAACCTTGATGGGAAACACAAGTCAACACGAAATATTGAATGGAAATTTGTAAATGTAGTTTTCGTGTCATCACAATTATTAATTCAACACGTCCGAAATGGTAAAAATTATGATAATGGACACATGTTTCAGAAGATAACATATATGTATAAGCCACATATTTAATAATCAAACAGATAATTTTAGTTATATTTCGAAATTTCAAAAAAATTAAATTGGCATAAGCTCTATGGATTCTTGAAAAACTATGGATAAAATGTTGCGATACACTTTCCAATTTCTTTTATTTATGCTCTTAAACACCTTATATGTATATATATATATATATATATATAATATATATATATATATATATATATATATATATATATATATATATATATATATATATAAACATATATAAGTATATGTGTATA